>NC_053045.1:55611038-55914068 GCF_003473485.1 Medicago truncatula | reverse complement strand
GTAAGCTGATCTCTAATTCAAAAAGGTTATAAAGTCAATGCTATATGGGGTTCTTGGTCCATCAAAATCTTACCCTGGTTTTGTTCTTTGTTTCTGCTTTCTTCAATGTAAGAACAACAAAAGGATCAGATTTCCCCATGAAATCCACGGCAGGCAAGTCTTCGGCTGATATCACAGTAACAGAAAGGACTCCTCTAATAATAACCTCCTTTTTCCTCTGTGCAGCTTCACTTTCATTTCCATTGGAATCTATTCCATTTGATGAACCTTTAAGAACCTTTTCCAAGGATGTCATTGAGTAGTTCCGTGCAAACGGGTTGGTAAAGCTATTCTCTGTGCCATAAGGACAGTACAGAAGCTCTAAATGTACCTAAACAGAAAGAGTAATAATTATAGCGTGTCTGACTTTGCTTAACTATTAGGTGAAATTGTTTTTCATTTCAAAAGCTCTTGGTAAGATTTCAACTAATGTTATTTCGAGCACAAAATAAGTTAACCAAAACACATTTAACAGAGAAACAAATATATTTATTATGTCAGACGCACAACGGAAAGTATTTTTGACAATTGTTTACAAACTAAGAAATGAATGTAAATCCATATTGACTAGTAATTTAGAAGTAAGAAATATAAAGCCCCTAAATTCAAGAACGATGCTGCACCTATGTCAAACTTGGAGCTGAACACCACAGCAGTCTAACAACTTAGAAGTATAGACTAATGTGTACATCATAAAAGTTAAAGAAAAGGCTGTCAGATTTCATGACAATCAGTTGATATTCGAGTATTTCCATGTATGTGTGTGTGTATAGTGCATACATACATGCATGCATGCATGTATGTATGTAGATTAATTTAAGAGTATGGAGTTCAGATTTATTCAGCATTAGTCATTCTTGTAAATTGATTGCATTCTCTAACCCATTATAGTGGGGATGAGAAAGGTACACACTAAACTCACAGAAATTACCTAAACCAGGAACCTTCCAGACCATCTATAGTTTTAATCTAGCAAGCCATATATGTAAGACAGGGTTTCTTACCTGCCCCCTGTTCTTGTTATCTCTTTGGATCTCCAAATCCTTGACCAGTTTCAACCACACGTCTTTTATTTTGCCAGGTTCGAGTTCACTAAGCTTTATGTCAGTACATCCAATTAATTCCGATGACTGTAACCCCTCATCATCATACACTTTAACAAATAAGTGCTGAGTGGACGCATCTTCAACTATAAATTCGAAGTGTTCATTCCATATTGGATTCAAATCATTGTTCTGGAGGCAGAAAACGAATTAGAGTTATTTCCTCTAGGATTAAGAGCCAAAAAATGCTTGAGAAAGAGAGAGTGAGAGACAGAGACAACAAGGAAAAAGAAACTAACTTACAATTGTCTTGCTTTTTTTCGTTCTGTTACGTAAAGGTCGTATGTACAGTACAGCATATGGATCTGATTTTCCAATGATATCCTTGTTTGTTAGTTCCTTTGCTTGCACAAGCTTGACTTCTAATATCCCCACAGGCTTCAACTCCAAATCACTGAACAAGAAAATAAAGAAAGGTTCAAAACGGAAAATCTGTGATTTAACCAGTCAAAATCATAGTGAAAGTAATCCAGTGATAAACAACTTGTTGGAATATCTAGATAACATCTCATAAAATCATTATAATTCATGGTATCCAATTCTTAATCAGAATGAGAGTCTAGCATTAATATCAATAAGGATTGGTGAGCTTTATATTATTATTTTGCATGACATCCTTCATATAGTATTTAGTCCTTATCACTCTTAATTTACCATCTAATTTCAACATAAGTCAACCAATTGACTGCCACAAGCTCTTCACTACAACAATTGACTGGTCAACAGGCTTAGGCATGCAGACCATACATAAACAATATTGAGATACATATTTCAATAGGTCACCCATGGTCAAGCATTTTTACATGTTTTTGGTATTATGGTTCACTATTTTAGTATAACTATAACATGTTTTCATGTTTTCAAGGAACTAGTTCAAGAATCTAATTTGTAATTCAATGGGGTTGCCACTTACGTTATTACCATACTACGTTCATATTTGGATTACTTATTTTGAGAAATAATCATTTTTCGCTTTTACATATTCCAGAAAAACAAGAACCTTAGGACCAACAATGACAACAGAATAAAGGACCAACATTGGTAACATTGAAGTGTGCACGAGCGATCCTTTGAAAATTTAATTTATTACCTGTAATCTCCAGGCAAGATGGGTACAATTTTTCTCACAGGCCAAGTAATAGAATCTTCAACAGCATCCCGGATTGCCCCCTGTTTTTTACAGACGAAATTACAAACAAACATCAGGAAATCAAACACCTAACAAATTCTTCAAATAGAAGAAAAAGGGAAGAAAGGAATCACAAAAGAAGATAATGGAAAGAATAATGATAAGCACAGCTAACTACTCTGTTCATGAAATATAACAAATGTGGCAATATACAATTTTTGAAATTAAAACATATTAATACGCCACTTGCTACGTAGCTAAGGTTCAATGCATAGCAAGATGATTAAGTTCAATGACAAGGAAGGAGATGAAATAAAAAAAAATATAATTGTTTATATTTCAAAAATCACATGTATAATTCTAAATCTTTCCTTAGTTTATTTGAGAAAAAGCTAATAAACGAGGAACTTTTGGAAAATAGTGGTTTGCTCTGTAAACTAAAATTAAGATAGGGAGAAAGTGGAATGACAGGAAAAGAAACCGCGAGGGGAGCGGGATGTCATGATAAAATGCAATTGTTTATATTTCAAAATTAAATTTATAATTCTAAATATTTCCTTAGTTGGTTTAAGAAAAAGCTAATACACAAGTAACTTTTGATTGTTTTTTGACAAAAGATCAAAGTCCATCTTCTGTTCTCTACATTAGTAGTAAAGGTACTTGGTGAGAAAAGATGGACCTCAATTCTAAAAATTCAGTCGAGAACCGGTTTCAATTCTATGAACAAATTTTCAGTTAAAGTTACAAGTTTCTGCGTCAATGTATTTGGAGGGATATCAAACAGCACCATGTACTCTGATGATAAAGATGACATATTAGTCTTTGGATAGATGTTGATGTAAGCAAAAGAATCATGAAAAGCTGCAAAAGGACACCATTAACTAGTAGTTTTTCATACCTCAATTGCATCGTATAATCCAGGGATTGTTGATATGTCACCACCAATGACTTTTAGTGTAAAGTCCAGCTTTTTCTGTAAGTTAAAACTTTCTAAAATTATTAAATATATCAAACAAAAAGGGTGTTTGGCTCCATTGTACACAAAAAAAGATAGATCAAATTCATTGAAATCTTAATGTTGGTGCACTAAAACAAACGGGAAATGAATGGTTTTTAGAATATATACCATACCTTCTGCCTTAGTGAATAGCAAACAGCTCCAAAGCCGGGAAATTCGTTAACTAGTGGCTTAAAAATCAACCTGAAGACGCCCGTAAATCCTACATTTTTAACCTAAAAATTGGAAAGTGAGAGTGTAAGAACACAAAACCAACAATATACAATACATGTGGTGAATCAAATGACATTAGAGTCAAAAACATAATTATAATGCTTTATGCATGTTAACAATCATGACAAAGGAAGGGGACCTCTCCTTCAATCAGTTAAATGTATCTCTATCCACAAATCAATGGAGTGTCCTTAATATAATATATAAAACCTAATAACTCTACGGTTTCATTCAATTTGATGGATTATAACTTCAATTAGATGCTTTGTAGGAATTTGGGGCTTACAATAGTTTGTTTGAGTGAAAATAGAAGACATTTTTGGAGGGAAAAAAGTAGAACGTTTGAAGTCATCTAAACAGCCACTAGGAAAAAGTAGTAACAAGATGTGCAGTGGCAGTAAAAAATGGAGTGAAAACTACCTGCACAGGCAGTGCAAGACCAACCAGAGTTTTAATATCAAGTATAATACTTGGGTTACCATCCCACTGCACTTCTAACTCCATTGTAACACCATCTCCTCCATCTTCAATTATAGACACCCCTACAGAAGAACATCAACAAATTAGAAGCTTCAGACAGCAATCTTAAAATAGTAAGATGAGTAACAGACAACCTGGTGGCACAAGCTACATCTCAAAATACATTAACCTTATCAAATATGACAAAAAACCTCCCTTACACAATACTAACCACTTGAGCTAATGTTTTGCACAAGTTCGCTTAATTAAAGCCAAAAGTTAGGAATCAACAAATAACTATATAATTATCATCCTATCAAACTTCAATTCGATTACACAATGTGTTTGTTTGGTAAGAGATAAAATTGAGTTTATAGTTTATAGCTTATATAGCTTATAAGCTCGTATGATTAAAAAAAAACATGTTTGGTAAGTGTCATTTTTAGACAAACTTATAGCGGTTTTCGATAAGCTAATTCAAGTAGCTTATAGCTTATCACTATTTATCTCCATTTAACCCCTGCAATCTTAATTGAAAGAAATAAATATTAATTAAATGCACAATATTTTAGGTCATTTCGTATTTAGAAGCAACTTCAACCGCTAATTTTACCAAACACTACAAAATCAATCAGTTAGCTTATCCGCTATCAGCTACAACCTGGCTTATAAGTCATCTGTTATAAGCTAGCTTTACCAAACAGAGTCAATGTTGTCATTATTAGTGGATCGCTGACATTGGTGGTTTGCTTAAATTCCACTATTTTACAACGCTATAGCCACTATTTGACAACAGTTTGTACTAAATAGAGTATTGCAGAACGATAACGATTTGTTCAAACTCCGGTTGACTATGTTAAGAGATACTATAAAAGCTAGAAACAATGAATTAATATGAGATTAACATTTGAAGAAAGCATTTGATATAGAGACAGCAGAATCCATCCACATTTATTTAAAGTATCAATCTCTATAAAATGTGGAATGAAATGAACAAACCTGTAAATTGTGGTGCAACAGTACCAAGAGTAAACTTGGAAAATTTGAGAGCAGATAAAATCATTGGTCTGTATTCTTCAAGGATCGGTTCCGCCGATGTCTTAATAAGCTCAGAAGCAGCCTATGAAAAAATCGAAAGAATGAAGCCGAACTTCAGATTACCAGAGCCGAGGCCAAAAAAAAAAAAAGATAAAGAAAAGGATAAAAGGTAGGTAGTTACTTCATTAACATAGGGCCAGATCTTGGTAAGATGAGAGTTAAGCCAAGTTAATTTTTGTCTATTGGAGAAGACGACCCAGGAAGGGTAGAACTGAGAAGGTAAAAGCTTTCTAGAATCTTCGACGGTCATTCGAGCAAAAGCGGCGATGGTGGTAGCGAGCTGGGATCGACGGGCGGAGCGGGAATTTTCGGAGCGGACAAAGGCGATAATGATGGCGAGTCCGACTATTATTCCGACCACCACTCCAAACACGAAACCCATTTTTCCGGCCGGAGAAATCGAAAGGTATGAGTTGTTGAAACTGTTGAGAGTGTCAAAGTGAAGTGAAAATAAAGAGTCGCATTTACAACAGCAGTGAAATGATTATGGATGATGATGATGATTATACTAAATTACTACTACAAACCGGTAATTATGGAAGTTGAATGAGTTAAAATGGTTGTTGTTGAGTTGGAGTAGATAAACAGCACAAAAGTGTAATAGAATCTTTGCGGTGCGGCTATTCCAAGTCTTACGCTTTCTTTGGTAAAAAAAAAATAGTCCTATACAATTCAATTGCTTGCAATAGCATTTCACTTTTTTGTTTGTAAGGTAGATTTTTGTTTGTTCGTGATAAACAATGTCTGAAGACAATCTTTAAACATTTTAGATTAAATATTTTTTTTTAAAATGTTAAGTTTTTCAATTTTTAATCTATTGATTATACAAATTTTCATAAAAATTTATTCAATCCGTTCTATAATAACTGGGTCATTTATAAAATAAAAAAAATGTCCCAAAATAATTAAGTCATATAACTTTTCAATACAATATTAATTACTTTTTTTCTTTTATAACTCTAATTAATACTACTTTCATCATTTTCAATTCCATATATTTTATTTTACATTTATGATAGTGAAGGATGCATCAGTACTTAACAAGTGCCCTTAAAACTATTTTTATCTCTTCTTCATTTATACATTTTTCTTAATACGTGTGAAATGAGCTTTTGACTCAGTTAATATCAAATCGAAGGAGTATCATTTAAGATCATTAATTAATGTTTGAGACATTAATTAGTCAGTACTCCCTTTATTTTATTTTTTGGTGAAACCAAGATAGATTGATTGTTTTACTAGCCCTGGTGATTTGTCCTGCCGTCCCACTCATAAAAAAGCTCAATAATTTTTTTATTTTATTCTTCTGATAAGGTGGTTCTTATTGATAGATTTCATTTAAATGTCTTCATCCTTGCATTTGATGATTCACATTAAATCTACCCAATATTTATAAGTTCTTACTATGATACTGGCTAAGGAATGCAAAAGTATAAATTTTATTTTAAAAATATAAGATATTATGTTTGACAAAGTAATAATTATATTATTTTTTATTAAAAAACTTATTTGATTTAGTTGTTTAACAAATACTCTTAAGACACTAGTTAGCATTCTTCATATTTATATAAATAAAAAATAAAATCTACCAATAATTTTTAGTGTAGACTTGTATCATTTATATGCAAACGTGTAGTTAATCTCTCAAGCTAGAAGTACAATAAATGAAAAAAATTCTCTTTAAAGTTAAAATAGATCAGAGTTGTATTCTCAATAGAAAAGGGAATGGATTAGACCGGACTCATACCTAAAAAAAAAAATAAAAGGTGCATGTCAAACTGAAGCCTTAAAATTCTTAACAAGTCAAACTTAGACCTTATAAAAGACACACCCTTCGATTAATATTATAAGCAAAATTTTATATTTTATATTCATTCATTAAATGATATATATGGTTTATAATAACGATTATATACATCGTTAATTGAATGAATTTAAAAATGTAAAGTTTTACTTATAAAAGTGATCGAATGGTGTAGCTTACTCCGCCTCCAATTCTCATAATTGAATTCAATCCAAGATCTATCTTAAAAAGATCTCGTATCATCCCAATGCTTTGGTGTCAAAAACAAAATTGTTAGTGTAATTTTTTTTTTAGAGAGTTAGTGTAATTTTTTTATTTATCAAAACTATTAGCTAAATTGTTTACAACACTAATCATTATTTTAACTTTAAAGTTGTAAATAGATGTGCTAATAGAAAGCTAAATTGCAATTGAATACATTAGCGTTGTTTGCCATTACTAATTGTTAAACTTAAATTAATTTTTTAAGTTAAAAAAAATCTTTTATTTCAAACTTTATATTAAAGATAGCTTTTGAGTCAAAAATAATCTATGTAAGATGCATAACAAATGCTATATCAAAATATTTTTGACATAAAAAACAGCATAACCAGTGGGTTTGTTCTAACAAATTTACATCCACCTAAAAATGTTAAGGTGTAAATTAGTAAGTTACACCACTTAAAATCATTAAGGTGTAAATTATCACTTGATTATTTACATTAGTTTTTATAAGTTTTATCAAAATATTTACTCTCACCTCACTAATTTACATCCATCTTTATCATTTCAAATATTGTTTCTTTAAAAGTTTGTTCCACCTTATACTAGAAAACATGTAATTGCACTAGCTTGTATTTACACTAATTCCTTATATTTTGAATGAATTAATGATTTTAACTTGTGACTTTTTAATTCAAACTCGAATAAAAAATGTTATTTTTTTATGAACAACATGTCAATTTTTTTTTGGTTTTTTCCCTTAATTTTGACCCGCATATTAATTTTTTTATCCGTGCTTATTAATTGTTTGAAAGAAAAAACATTGTGTTCATTAATCCGAGATACTAGGAAACAAGATGGGTCATTTAATTAGTTACAAAACTACCCTTTCATTTAAAACGAAGTTGAATGACGATAAATGGGTTTTTTAGTAAAAAAAAAAAGTGGATGTAGATTGCTAATTTACACCTTATTGGTTTTAGGTGAGTGTAAATTAACAGCTCTATATTATATATATATATATATATATAGAGAGAGAGAGAGAGAGAGTCAGGATCTGTTGACACCAGGTGTCAACGGATTCGTTGACACCAAATCTCAACCATCTATATATTTAATCCAAAGGCACATATTAATGGTGTAGTGAGCTGGCGTGAGGTTTTCCTGTACGCAACGTTTCGCCGCCGAGTGTGTTTTCAGAAACAGTGGAAGCATGTGTCATCTTTATCGATTCAATTACACAATAACATCCTTGTTCATTTTTTCTCAACAAAAAAAAAAAAAAAACCCTGTTCATTGTGATTTGAATCACACAATAACCTCCATCTTCATCGACTTTTCAATCAAATCAGTAGGAGGGATGAATGAGATTGCAATGAAGCCATGTTGTGCAAATCTATAAAAGCTTATGTTTTATTGTCATCCTCTTCCATGGTTTTTCAATTTCATCGAAACCATTAAATTAATTCTTCATATCCATGCTCATGAGTCATAGAGATTTTCCATATATTGAAGAACAAGAGGTTATTGCTCATAAAATTGATCTCCAATCTTGAAATTAATGATTTTCAATCTATAAAATTGATATATAATCGATTGGAAAAAGGATGAGAACAATGAGATTTTTGATCGTATAAATTTCCAATCTATAAAGTAATGGTATACAGTGAGAGAAAGGATGATGAAAAGAAAAAAAAGAGGTACTAAGGTGTGAAAGTAAATTTGATGTCATGGTGCACTTTTAAGTGAATAATTAATAGCCTTTAGATTAAACCAATTTAATGGATGAGATTTGGTGTCAACGGATCCTGACTCTATATATATATATATATATATATATATATATAATTTTACAAAATCTTGTTAAAGCAAAGTATATATATTTGAGTCCTCGTAAACTTAGCTCAATTGTATGAACAATGTATAATGTAGGGTCGGATGTTCGAACCTTGCCACCGGTATATATGTTTGAAATGTCATGTGGTTCTAAATTTCACATATAACATGCATGCGTGGTTTTGGCAATTTCGTTCTTCACATGACTTTCCATATGCAATTAAAGGTACAATACTACCACTACCAAAAAAAGAGGTACAATACTATCAATTTTCTTGTTCCTCAACTTTGTCCTTTATAATTCCACCCTTGCTTTATTGTCTAGTAGGGATGGCCTATTTTTAATTCCAAATTTTGTAAAAAAAAATAAAAAATTATTACTTTTCCCATCCAATCAATTTTTTTGTGCGCCCTATTTTTTTTTTACAAAAATATCTATGAGGTTTTCAAATTTTAAAATCCGAAATGATTTTTCACAAATTCGGATTTTATAATCGGAAATATGCTCATATATAATCAGCAATCAGAATCTCTCACATTCCAGCAGTTTTGAATTTTGCTTTAAAAAATAATAAAAACAAAGTAAAAAATGTTAAAAACTATCAAATAAAATCATAAAAATACCACAAAAAAATCTAAAAATCAAATAAAACTAAGGGCAATTTTTTTAAATTTTTCCTTTAAAAATTGGTCTAAACGATGAAATTTTGGATTTTGAGGGGAGGAGTGACGGAGTCTCGTAAGAAGTCTCTTTTACGGGAGTTCTGATGCTTTATTTTTTCTGATTTTTTGGGGAAGATTCGGAGCAATCCTATCAAATAGCCCGAAATTAGCTAATGTTTTGAGTCAACTAACAATGACTCAAAACAGATGAATGAGAGTTAGGAGATTAATATTGTCCTTAAAATGACTATCCATATTACAAACAATGTTTAGAATTTGTGCTGATATAGTTCGGATTATATCCAAACTGTTTATCCTTGAAAATAGTGAATCAAGTAATGCGCCCTATTTTTTGATATTTTAAGATTATAAAATCCTAATTGATGAAAAACTCATTTTTTTCACCATATAACAAAGGAAAAACGTAGTTTGGATTCTAAAATTCGAAAATCACAGAGACACTTTTGGAAGAAAAAAACATAGAGCATGCGAGAATGAAATAGGTGAAAAAAGTAATTGTAAAAAGAATAGTAGGGACGACCTATAGCATGTACGGGGTAGACTGCAGCGCCCGATCCAAATGTTTTTTTTTTTAGAGGAAATGTTTTTCATTATATACGTTTCAAGTTCACAAATTATTCTTTCAAAAAAATCACAAATTATCATTTTTTTAGAGGACAAATTATCAAATGCTGTTCAACAACGTGGTTGTCTTTTAATATACATTTTTGTTCTGAGCGATGTATTAATATGTTTTTTTTGTTAATTGATGAACTTAACAATTTACACATTGCTTGCTTCCAAAACTATAAAGTGGGTGCGTGTGGATTTAATTGAAGATGAATTTTTTAACTAATTTAAAATGAATTTGACTTGTTGTCTTTTTTACGCAATGAATTTGATTTGTTAAGTAGTTAACTTTATCTTAAATACACCTAAACCTTGGATATGAATTTACCACCTTTAAGCAAGAAAGTCATAGTAAGTTTGTCTATTATCTCACTCTCATACATTACCCTCTCATTTTATCCATCATCATTTTTCATAAAATACACTAAAATTTCTATGAGTTTCTTACCATCAAAGTCACTCTATCTAAAGCCATGACATCCTCTCCATAATTCTATCATATTTCATTTTCACCTAAACTCTTCCTTTCAAAACTCCGAACTTCTCAAACTTTTTTTTTTTTGTGTTAAACCTTCCTATAAGAAAGGAGTAATGGTAAATTAAAAAAAAAAAATTGAGGGAAAATAAACTTATATCATTTCATTAAAAATTAAATCAGAAATACATGTTGGACTTTCATCAAAGATGTGGAAGCTAGGACCTAATGTGGCTGCCTTAGCTAATTCATGAGCAACCTCATTTGCTTGCCTCCTAGTAAACTCGACATGAGAGTTTGTTAAAAAGATATTACAAAACTGGATTGTATTCTCCATAATGGATCCAAATTCGGTGTTATCTCCTCTTGCTTTGTTGAAATAATCAGCTACTGTTTTCGAATCTACCTCAAAATCAACATTTGTGAGTTAAAGTTCATTGATCCACCGAATTGCATGATAAAGTCCTAAAGCTTCTCCAATGTTAACTGGACACAGTGGTGAAAACCACATGGTTTTTGACTGGACGTGGTTTCCTTCCGAATCGCGAATGCACATACCAATACCTACTTTATTGCTGGATGTAGAAAAAGAGGCATCAACATTGCATTTGAGTCTTCCACTCCTTGGCTTCCTCCATCGGATATTGAGAAATAATATCTGACCAACAAATATTTCGTCTTTTATCAAAGTTGATTAACCATTTAATTACAATTACTTGGTTTTCTCAATTTCTCTTCATCCCCTCACTTCTATCAATTTATTATTATTCAATTCTATTTTATTATGATCACTTCTTTCTTCGCCTACCATTATTACATTTCGATTTTAATATAGAAATGTGTTACTGTTAGTGTTACGTTACCTTTAGTACAAAGGCTTTGGAGATTCATGATCTGCAAAGAGTTAAACTGTTGCCAAAAATACAGAAACTCAAGTCCACACCAAACGTTGTTGTCTTTTGAGAAATTTCCTGTTTTAACCTTATGATATCAATCACAAGTACAACGTTAAACATTACAAATATTTCTTTCCTTTCCTTTCCTCGTCTCCTCTCGCTGACTGTTTTTGCTATATTCACCATGTCAACCTCACGTGCCTGAAACCACACACTCTGACACAACACTCACAAAGCAACTGCTACTAAAATCTCTGTCATGTCCAATAACCATCTTTCTAATGGAGAATCCGAACCTCTTCTTCGCCGACCCTTGTTATCTTCTCAAAGATCCATTATCAACTCAACTTCACAAGTTGCCATCGTTGGTGCCAATGTCTGCCCTATTGAGAGTCTCGATTATGAGTTAGTTTTTTGTTTTTTTTCATCTGGGTCTTCTTCTTTTGTTCAAAGTTTGAATCTTTTTTATGACCCTGTTCTTATTTGATACAGTTTCTATTATGGGTTTGCAGGATTTTTGAAAATGAATTCTTCAAGCAGGATTGGAGAAGTAGAGGGGTTGTTCAGATTTTGCAGTATATATGTATGAAGTGGCTATTATGTTTTATGATTGGTTTAATTGTTGGTTTTATTGGGTTTTGTAACAATCTTGCTGTTGAGAATCTTGCTGGTATCAAGTTTGTCACCACATCCAATATGATGTTGGAAAGGAGGTACTATTTATGCTCCCTTGAGATTTTAAATTTATTTTTTTTCTTTGTTTTTATGCCATTATTACTTTCTTGTTTATGTTGCTGATAAAACTGATTCCAAATTGATTGCAGGTTTATGTTTGCCTTTTTTATATTTTTTGCTTCAAATTTGAGTCTCACGCTTTTTGCGTCAATAATAACGGCTTTTATAGCACCTACTGCTGCTGGTTCAGGCATATCAGAGGTGAAGGCTTACCTAAATGGTGTTGATGCACCTGGAATTTTTACTGTACGAACTCTCTGTGTTAAGGTATGCAATATACAACGCTCCTTTGAATGTTGAGGTTTTTCCTTCGTAGGGTGACATAGATAACGAGCTCGTTAGTATGATGGAAATATTACACATGACATTGATTTATTATGACATTCCATGTGATACTATGATTCTCGTGATCATATTCCCAAAGTTCTTTTTGTAGTTCTTAATCCACATAAGCAAATTATAATATACGATGCTAAAATTGTTTGGTGTTGTGTGGAGATCAATAGTTACATGAAGACTTGTTTAGTAGTTTTAGTTTGAAGATGGGATTACCAAAATTTGGTTGGTTTATGCCACACTGTCAAGTGCCAATTACATTGTTTAGGTCTTTTTTGAGTTTACCTGATATGAGTCTCACATTAGGGAATCTCAATCAATACATAAGTGCATTGCATCCACAAATTTAATGATTCAATCCCTTATATCAATGTAGCCTTGCCTACTGTCTACTTTTCTCCGATATCCCATCTTTTCTTTCCTTAACGCATAGAGCACATGCTTTAGTACCTTTTTACCAACAACAAAATTCAGCCTCATAATCTATCATCGGCACTGTTGTTGCTTAACTAGTACTCTACTTTCCTTTATTAGATATAGTCTGACAGGAAGTGTTGTTTTTTTTCTTCTGAAAAAGTGATCTACTTTCATGTTGCTTGCTTCTATCTACAGATTATTGGAAGTATTACAGCAGTGTCAGGCTCTCTTGTTATTGGGAAGGCAGGGCCTATGGTGCATACAGGTGCATGTGTGGCAGCATTGTTGGGTCAGGGAGGCTCCAAAAGATATGGAATAACATGGAGATGGTTAAGATTTTTTAAGAACGACCGTGATCGACGGGATCTAATAATATGCGGATCAGCAGCTGGGATTGCTGCTGCTTTCCGTGCCCCTGTTGGCGGCGTCTTGTTTGCTCTTGAAGAGATGGCATCTTGGTTTGTATGCCTATCTATCTTCCTAACATAAAATTTTATTGTTGTAAACTCTCAATTTTCACAATGTTTTGCTTGAGGATTGGAATCATATTTTTGTCATATGAATGACTTTTGATTAACTATTCAACGAGCTTGTTTCTAGGTGTTTATCTGAATATTGTTTCTAGGTATTTTGTCATATTTTTTATTGAAAACCTTCTTTCTTCAGATGGAAATTGTCTCAAAGGTAAATTAATAAATGTTTAATTTCTGTTCTACAGGTGGAGAACTGCCCTTCTATGGAGAGCTTTTTTTACAACAGCAACAGTTGCAATTTTCCTTCGAGCTATGATTGATGTATGTCTAAGCGACAAATGCGGTTTATTCGGTAAAGGGGGACTGATAATGTTTGATGCTTATTCAGCAAGTATTTCATACCATTTGGTAGATGTTCCTCCTGTGTTTATTCTTGCTGTTGTAGGAGGGTTACTCGGAAGCTTATTTAATTTTATGACGAACAAAGTTCTTCGCATATACAATGTTATCAACGAGTAAGTTTCTCCTTTTGTAGTTAAGTCAACATGGCAAAAATTAAACTTTTCGTAACGTTGTACACTGTTGTGTTCTGTCCAAGCTCATTCTTCGAATTATTTACTCTTGCAGGAAAGGCACTATATGCAGACTTTTTCTTGCTTGTTTAATCTCCATTTTTACATCATGTCTTCTATTCGGATTGCCATGGCTTGCACCATGCCGACCTTGCCCTCCTGATGCTGTTGAGCCTTGTCCAACAATAGGTCGATCCGGTATCTACAAGAAATTCCAATGCCCTCCTAATCACTACAATGGCCTTGCCAGTCTCATTTTTAACACAAATGACGATGCTATCAGAAACCTATTTAGCATGCACACTGACAATGAATTCGAGCTTTCGTCAATGTTGGTTTTTTTTATCATATGTCTCTTTTTAAGTATCTTTAGCTGTGGAATTGTTGCCCCGGCCGGTCTGTTTGTGCCAATTATCGTGACTGGTGCATCGTATGGGCGCCTGGTTGGAATATTGGTTGGAGAACGGACCAATCTTAGCAATGGCCTTTATGCTGTACTTGGCGCCGCTTCTCTTCTTGGTGGATCTATGAGGACGACGGTTTCTCTGTGTGTAATTATGCTAGAACTGACCAATAACCTGTTATTGCTTCCCTTAATAATGATGGTGCTTGTGGTTTCCAAGAGTGTAGCAAATGTTTTCAATGCAAATGTATATGACCTTATAATGAAAGCCAAAGGTTTGCCCTATTTAGAAACTCACGCTGAACCATATATGAGGCAGTTAACAGTAGGTGATGTAGTCACAGGCCCGCTTCAGATGTTTAATGGCATAGAGAAGGTTCGCAACATAGTGTTTATCCTTAGAACAACAGCACACAATGGATTCCCTGTTATTGATGAGCCTCCGGGTTCGGAAGCTCCGATTTTATTCGGTATAATTCTTCGCCACCATCTTACCACATTGTTAAAGAAGAAAGCTTTCTTGCCATCACCTGTGGCGAATAGTTACGATGTCGTGAGAAAGTTTTCATCAGATGATTTTGCGAAGAAGTATTCAGTTGAACGTGTGAAGATTGAGGATATACAGTTAACGGAGGAAGAGATGGGCATGTTCGTTGATCTACATCCTTTTACTAATGCTTCGCCTTACACTGTTGTGGAAACAATGTCACTGGCAAAGGCACTTATACTTTTTCGAGAGGTCGGTTTAAGACACTTGCTCGTGATACCCAAGATACCCGGTGTAAGTAATTTGCTTATTTCATGTTGCAGCTTTTCAATTTTTATTCAGAAAGTTAACTAGGGTGCTAAATTTATATGTTGTTATACAATTCTTGTAAAGAAATCCTAAGGTTTTCGCTAGTTTTTTCTTGTAAAGAAATCCTTTTAAATGCAATGCACTGTTATTATTATTTTTGTTTAGCAGTTCACTAAACTAAGTTTTATTTTGTTCATGGTGACCACAGAGATCGCCCGTGGTGGGCATATTAACACGGCATGATTTTACACCGGAACATATATTGGGTATGCATCCTTTTCTGGTAAAAAGCAGGTGGAAAAGATTAAGATTTTGGCAAACTTTTCTAGAAAAAATTCTTTCTGGCATCTGAGCAAGACCAGCAAGCTTAATTAAGCTTACACATTCTAGAAAAGATTATGGTTTTTTTCCCTCATAATTTGATGGAATTCAAAGGTCCGAATTATTATACTCACATATCCAAAAGGAAAATCAAATTGTTAGACAATGAGCTCTTTGGCTTGTAAATTATTGCTGCACGGTATTAAGCTCAT
This sequence comes from Medicago truncatula, assembly GCF_003473485.1. Lineage (NCBI taxonomy): Eukaryota > Viridiplantae > Streptophyta > Magnoliopsida > Fabales > Fabaceae > Medicago > Medicago truncatula. The sequence continues at coordinate 55,898,239 of NC_053045.1, read as the reverse complement.
TATACCAAATATTATTTATGATTGCCTCCCTCCCTCACAGAACAACAAGGCTATGTTCGTATAGATGGAAAACCAATAGAACAAAGGCAAAATGATGTTCTAACTTATAGTTTCAATTGTTAAAATAAAGTGAAATGATGAAATGTATTTTATTTAGTTTAGAAGTTAACTTTCATTTGAAGATTTCTATTCACACCCTAAAAAAATTTGGTTACACCCAAATTTAATTAAATTTGATGATAATACTGAAATTTTCCTTGTTAATTTAGAATATGAATATGTAAACTGAGTTTACGTAGGCTATGTAAACTTAGCTTTCGATGAATATGCGTTATGGGAAGGAGAAAAATGATTTAAAAGATTCTTGAATTATATTTTCTCTCCAAGTGGTATTAGTTGATTTTTTTTTTTTTTATCAAAAAAGAAACATCTAAATGAAATTATTTTATTACTTTTACCCATTCGATATCCAAAATAAAAATGTTATTTTCAGATGACCCAAAATAGAAAGTGGATTATTTAGAAATAGCATAAGGCTGTAAAAAAAAAAAGGTCCTTTGAATAAGAGCACTTAACAGCATTGTACTTTTGCTATAGTAACAGCATTGAACTTCCATTGAAGGCATCGTACTTTGGTTATGCACAAAAATGTTTACATAAATTGGAGTTGTTGAAACTATTACTAGTAGAGTAGTTAGGTGAACTATTTGACCAAGGGTTTGAACTCTCACAATGGAGAAAGAAGGAGAAAAAAAATACTAAGAATAACATTTAACCTACTAACGTTTGTCTATGAAAAGGAGTATATAGGGATTATGTAGCTAATGATTCATTCTAAATTATGAAGGGAACATAATGAGAACAAACAAAACCACATTATTTTACATAATGAGAACAAACAAAACCACATTATTTTCCCAACTTTACAGGTTGGTCAAGCTAATCTCATGCAAATTGTAGTTAACGAACTCAATGTTTGGTACTATACAGTGAAAAGGAGATGTCATTATTCATTAGAATTCGTTGAGTGCCACATGGTGGTTCATGTGGTAATGGGATGATCTTTCGTTAATCACATCATCACTTAATTCAAAAATATTGACAACAGTGATTAAAATAATATTCACACAAGATGACAAGAAAACTTTTAGAGGATCAAACAAAAACAACATGTTTTATACAAACTAAAACCTATTTAAGCCATAATTGTATTTTGATTGAGGAATTTTCATGGACTGATCCAAAGGAACCAAAATCCACATTCAACTTTACAAGGAAAATATTTCAACAAGTAAAATAGAGTCAAGGGGTAGAGATAAACACACTAGTGGAACAGAGTCAACATGTTGCTATTTTCTAAGTAAAAAATCTCCCACAATCTAAACTTCAAAATGACTTTTGCAGTTTATGGTTGAATTAACTTAAGAAATCCATCTAGATTAAAACCCCAAATGAAAATTAACATGTCAAAATGCCTGAAACACTTTTAGGCATGATAAAGTAAGAAGTAAAGAAAATATTTTTTTTTTTTTGTTTTTTTCAAAAGCAAAATTAAAAAAGAACCAACTTGAGAATATCATTATAATGGTCAAATTCACCAATCATTCTCTCCTTGCAGTTGTGCTACTACTCTTGAGGTAATCTGCCCTTATTGCCCATAATTGCTCACCCACTGTTTTCATGTCAGGTCTATCTGATCTTACCGGTGCTGCACAATTAAATGCCAAATCAAACATCTTCACAGCAACATCAGTTTTTACAGCTTCTTGCATTAAAGGATCAAGCAGTGCCACCACACTTCCTTCATTATATTTCCTGAAGGCCTGCAAAAAGATCAGAATCATTTAGTTTGAGTGCTTAAGAATGAAGAGGAACAACAACCAAGTTTTTCATCTATTACTACTGCAGTGATTACTGGGAAGCAAGAAGATTAACCCCATCCCACAATTACTAGTTCACTAGAAAATTCTGCATATATATAATGCTTTTCAGTAAATCTTGCCCATGTTGCTAATGCCCGTAAACACGTCCAAAGAGAACAAGTTGTAACTACAGTTCTTCAAAGGGGAAATTACAATTACTTATGTTGAAAACCCCACTTCTACTAGAGATATGACCTAAGTAGTGCTTGTAACTTATAAGGCTTGGACCATCCTCATTTGTAAACCAATTTTGCAGCTTTGAGAAATTTTACTGTGTATCAAACTCACTCCTAGATCTCTTATTATGGTTTGGATAGTCCTCCCTTACAGATCGATTTTATAGGGTTGAGTTAGACCCTAAGCCCAAATTTTAGGATAGTATCAAAGCCTATCATATATCTTTTTGGATCAAGATTTTTGTTACCCCACGTCCCCACCCATATTTGTCCATGTTCCAAATGTACGGTCCTAGGCGTGAGGGTGTGCATAGAGTCCCACATTGACTAGAGATATGAAGTAGTCTTGATTATAAGTCTTGGATAATCATCCCTTTACATGTCAGTTTTGTGAGCCTAACTTACAAAAATCTATTCCAATCACAATTTTCTCTCATCAATTGATACAAAATCCTTTTGGATTGAATCAGTCCGCAACTCATATCAAATTATTCCCAACGAGAATAACGACAAAAATTATCTATTTTTGTGAAGTGACGGCAGAAATTAGTCTTAACTTACAGGATCACTTGGCTGTATGCCAGCCTATTAAGTTATATCATCTTTTCAAAGTATGCCAGCACTAAACTTGATAGTTAACTGTTATAAAGAAAATATATGTAAAGAACATCAAAATAAGAACAAATTGTGAGCTTACCCATCTTAATGTAACTCGCTCTTCAGCACTTTTTTTCAGCTCCACAGGGCGACGGCCCGTCAGAATTTCTAAAAGCAAAATTCCAAATGAGTAAACATCACTTTTTGGAGTGAGATGGTATGTTTTCATATACTCAGGGTCCAAATAGCCGACTGTTCCCTTCACTTTGGTAGAAATGTGTGTATGGTCGTTGTTTACAGGACCAAGCTTAGCAAATCCAAAATCAGCGACTTTAGCTCGCATGCTTTCAGTCAGAAGAATGTTGGATGATTTCACATCTCGATGGATAATTTGTTTTTCTGTTCTAAGATAAGACAAATATTAGACATCAATTGGAAGACCTTTAAACATTACTCCCTCCATTCCACAAAAATCAACCTTTTTACAAAAGAAATTTGTCCCTAAATGAATGACACTTTCGATTTTCAATGCAATATTAATATTTTTTTTTTCAATTGTACCCTCTAATTAATACTACTTACATCACTCCTAAGTTAATATTACTTGGCATTTATGCTAATGGTGAATATGCGATACTTGATAAGGGTAATTTGGTAAAAGTCTTATTCTCTAGCTTTCTCTTTCATTTAAATTTTTTTATAATCTGTGTAAAATTTTCAAATAGATTGATTATTTTGGGCGGAGGAAGTATTATATTTTAGGGGGAATTATGCCTGCATGAATATGCCAAAAAAAGTCAAAAGCTTAAAGCCTAATAAAAAAGCTTAGAAGGGAATGTAGAATCCCTTAAAAAGGTATCAATGATCACTACTTGAGCATAATGTTTAGTTAATAGACCATGTTTGAATAATCAAACAACATCTAATTCTGGTTAAAGCTGTTTCTTTAAAACTTGAGACTTCACAGCATCTGTTTATAGTATTATACACTAACTAGTTTTCTAACATGTAGTGTACATTTTACATTTGGCTTGTATGGAAAGAAAATGTAGAACACGAACATATTTACATAATAAATATTAAAGGGATTACTGACCTGCATACAGATGCAGATAGGTCAATCCATGTGCAACATCGATTGCAATTTCAAGGCGCTGATTGAAATCCAGAATTTTTCCACGCAAACCTGCCATCAATACCAAAATGATATTCAGCATTAGTTTCCATATTGGGGGGGTGGGGGTGGGGGGGGGTGGGAGGGGTAGCTCACTTGGTTGAGGTAAGGAATTAAAAGAATTGAAGAGTTAAAGGTCCAGGGTTTGAATCCTGGCAAGGGAGAAAATACTAACATAACAATTAACATACTAACATTTTCCTTCAAAAAAAATTAACATACTAACATTTGTCATCCAAAAATAATAAATTTAGTTTCCATATTTGAATACAAATATTGTTAAAGAATATTACACAGACTTACCATCCAAATGTTCTCGAAGAGTACCATTTGCCACAAACTCCGTAATAAGGATACGTTCGTTTCCTTTGTCAATATAGCCAAGTAGCTTCACAAGGTTTCGGTGATCAATTTTGGCCAGAAGTTCAACTTCACTGCTGAATTCTGTTCTCAGACTCTCAAAATGTTCCTGTATGATTAAGTCATGCCGTCACCATTAAGATAAGAAAATATTTCTACCAATTTTAGTGGTACACAATAGTCAAGACAGTTCACAATATTGTATAATATCATATCAATACATAATTTTTCCGATAAAAAGAATCCAGAACTTTCGCATTCTAATGTTGACTGCAGATTTATGAAATATATATCAAGAGTTACTACTTACCCTTTTTGCGCGTTTTACAGCCACAACCAGGCCATCATCTAAATGAGCCTTGTAGACAGTTCCAAAACCTCCTTCTCCTATTTGTAATGTTTCTGAAAAATTACGGGTAGCTTTAGAAACCTGACTCAGGTTGAGATGTAATGACTGAAGTCTGCTGAGTTTTGGAGACATTGAGAATCTTGATGGACTAGGTGGCACCCGAAGTGGACTAGCCGGGATCTTATCAGAAACTGATGGTTCAAAGGAGGAACCTAATTCCACTGCAAGAGCAAAATTGTTCATCACTAGTCATTCAAAGGTAAGAGGAAGCGCAATCTTGAAAAATGAAAAGGAAAAAAAATAGTACTCCCTCCGTCTCACAATAATTGTCTTTTTACCCATTTTTCTTTTTCTCAAAATAATTGTCACTTTAGAATACCAATGCAGCATTTATTATTTTTTTCCATTATAATACCCTTATTTATTGAACTTCATCCAACTTAACTACTCCACTAACTACAATTAATAAGGGTGTTTTAGTAAATGATACTAATTTTACCATCAAAATCAACACAATTAATTATTTCCTTAATAACTGTGCATCAACCTTAAACGACTATTATTTAGAGACGGAGGGAGTACTATAATTTAAGGATCTGTTTACTTTTCATCTTCGCTTCAACTAATAAACATTATAGAATACAAATTCAATACTTCCCTATAATTTATGAAAACGGATTCGACATTTATGAATTTTTTTAAAATGTGAAAACATTGTATTTTGAAAATACATTCTCCCTAACTACCTGTCTGTCTTCTCTCTGTCAATATTGTTCACTACACGAGTCTTCTATCTATCTCCTTGTTAGCAACTTAAAATGAACACAAATTTCATAAATGAAAACTGTTTGGTAAGTAAACAGGCCCTAAGGTAATAAAGTACAAGCTAGTTATCAAACTATGAGGTAAAGGTATATATGAACGAACATCAACTCACTTGAATTCGGGTCCTTTTCCAGAACAGCATGAGAAGTTGCCTTTCTTCTCTTCCCATAGAAACAAGGACAAACAACAGCACAACATACCAACAAAGCTCCACCCGCAAAAATTCCAACTTGGCTGCTTGACACTTGCTTAGGATCTCCTTGTGACGTCGAATTATTGTTCAAATCTTTCTGCAAAAGTTTCCTTCCTGCTGTTGAAGGCAAATTCACTGCAACAAATAAAAATCAGCATTTAATCGTTAAAACTTAAAACAAATGCTGTTTTGAAAATTCTTGAAAGATTAACACAAATGAATATTACATAAACAAAAAATGTGCATCATAAACTAACACTATCTTTGACAAACCATACCAAAAGAGACATTCAAATCCAACACACAATTGTTACTTCCAAAGTAATCCTTCAAATCACAACCATTTGCAATATACAATTGGAGAGCTTTACAGAAATCAACTCTGTTTACCACATTTCCATTTATGTAGAACAATTCCTCACCATGACTAGAATATGAATTTGCTACCAAATTATCACCACAACCCTTTGTCTGTAACACAACTTCAGACCCAAAAATTGTTGACAATTGCAGCAACAGCACCAAGAACACAACAGTAACATCCATTCTTAACTAAACAGTGCACTTCAATTTCAATTTTGTGCCCTAACACATAAGGAAAGCATAAGCGCTTATATGATAAGCGCTTATGCTATAAGCTCCAAAATAAGCTGTTTATCCAAACAGGGCCCAGGTAACCTATACTTAACCTAAAACACAAACCTTGATTACCTCAAACTAAAAACCCCAAAATGAATTATGGTTCTGCTAACATAACAAAACTTGTCTGAAAAGCAATTAACCAAAACAAATAGCCCAATTTACTAAATTGGCCAACTGTGAATTGTTGAGGAAACTATTATGAATTGATAAAAAAAAAAAAAAAAGGAAAGTTGAATTTCCAACAGTAACAACAAAAGATGAAATTTTTAAAGAGGGGTTTTGTTAAATGAACTTTAATTTCACCAAAACATGGAACACTAAAATCAGAGAAAAAAACACAAGTAGGGAATTGAAAGACGTGGAAGTGAAGTAAAAGACAAAATCAGGTGTAAAAGAAAGGAAAGTTGGTAACTTGGGATCTGGGTTGGGGAGCTGAAAGAAACAGATACAAATGAAGACTAGAGGCGGCTATGAAGAAAATAATAAATTCAGTTTCACACTTTGAATTGAATTGAATTGTCTTATGTTTGTTTAGTTGCAGATAAGAATCAACATAGTTCACTCAATATTTAATATCAAGCATGGTCTTGTACTTGAATAGGTTAGAGAGAGAAGAAGAAGAAGCAATGCAATGGTGGACTATGATGTAATAATACCAAATTGCCGTCTCTACATAATATTTTATGACATATTCATTGTATAAATCTAAATATAGTTTTGTCTGAAATTTAACTCTTTACCGTGAAAATAATTAAGTTGTTAGTCTAGTAGAACGAGGGCTAGTGAGTACAAAATTAGTTGACTATAAGATATGTCAATTTTTTAGGTTCATTAAGTTTGAGAAAGGTCGGAAGAGTGTCAGAATTAGTCAAAGACACGTGAAATTTGATAATTTAGTGTTTTATATTTGTGGCTCAGTTAACTGAAGTGATTATCTTTATAAAGGCACCATCTAAGGCAATAACGCGTGTGGATATAAGGAAAACGAAAAACGGTGCAAGATGGGGGAAACAAGTCAAACATGGAGGGCCACACACATCGGAAAATAGAAAGAACTACGCATTACTTGCCAAACTAGTCGCATGAGACTAGATTTTGTAGGTCATAATATTTTGGCTAGTCAGAACTAGTTTTCTCTATAAATGCCTCGTGGTATATTTCATTTCAACAAACATGTCTAATTTTGCAAATTCATCTTTATCTTTATCTTACTGATTTACTTTTACTTATGCAATTCATAATTATAATAGGTCACCCAAATTCTAAAATTGTATTTAACACTTCTTAGAAGAGTTAAGAAATTTACAGCTGAGACAGAGTTCTTTCTTTAGCGCTATTTTGAAGCACATAATTATATTTAAAAGCTATTTGTTGATCACTAGATTAAATTTCAAATTGACAACAATATAATATCAAGTTTGAGATTTGTTGACGAATAAAACATAGTTGAGAAAAGAAACTCTCCTTTGCATCAATAATGTGGTTAAAAAAATATTGTATGTTTTTATCATTTTTTTTTTAGGATTATCTATTATGCTCCTGCCTACTGGTATATTAAATTAATTTTTTTTGAAAGGTACTGCTAGTATATTATGTTGTACTTGTTTTTCTTAGGCATATTTATGTTGTACTTCCCACCCCTAAATTTGGCTCCGCCTAACTTGTGTTATTATACTTTTCGTTTTTAAATAGAGTATAAATATAATATTGCTCAATGTATTGTGTGATGATGCCGTGGTTGACCAATGGAGCTTGTATGTTATTGTTAGGAGAGAAAGAGGGAAAGCTACTTGAATTGCCACGAAATTACGTTGGGAGGCCATTTTTGGCAATCTGAAAATATATTATTGGGACTGGATGGATGTATCTATATGATCATTATAATCATGTTGGGTTGGATTTTAACTTTATTTAGTCTGAAAACAGTTTACACGTGTGAATGAAAATTGTAGCAGCTTGGCTTGTAGAGTTCTTAAATTTTAAACAAAACCAAAATTGACATTGCTCGATTAATAATGATAGTTTAGTTAAGTAGCCTTTAGCTTGAAGCTTACACTGAATGAAGTCCTTGCATTATTATTTAAATCATCATAATTAGGATTAGGGTTTTGCTGCCCTAAGGATAATAGTTAAAGATGTCAAAAATATAAAATTTTCATTAAAAACAAATTTTTTGATTTTTATAAAGTTAAACATTTCACTTCACCAATTTTCAATACATAATTTTTATATTAATCTTTTTAACTAGTGCTCTTAGAGCACTGAGCACTGGTTACCATTTCCTTTGAGATTATTACAAGTGAAATACTAATTGGGAGGAGAGGTTGGAGCAAGTGTGGATTGAAATTTCTCCTACCATGTTTGAGAAATTAGAGTCTATCTATTAAGAGAATATTGAATATATATATCCTCTATTGAGAAGTGAATTATACCACCTCTTTATTTTAATATAAACTAGATTTTTGACTTGTGCTCCGCTCGGATTTATTGTAAAGGGATTGACATACGAATAATAAAATGCAATATATAATAGGTAATGGTGAAAAAATAACACGTTATAATCCATAATAGACAAAATAAAACACTTCATAAAATGTATGAAATCTGAAAATATTATAAAAGAAAATTCGGTAATCCTATCAATAATTCGGGTATATATAACCAAGTTTACATGAAAATTAGGGTAGCCGAAAAAAAAGTATAAAATAGAAGGCATCAAACGTGATCATTGATATGCTCATAGTTTCTAGAACAAACGTGCAACATCAAATAAGTGTAGAAAATATTTTATTCAAAAAAAAAAAGGCAAGAGGATAGGAATGAAATTGGTGTGATGCATTTTTTTAAGATGAAATTTGTTAGGTTAAATAATTGCAAACCTAATGAAGCAAATGAGCGGAAAAAAATTAGGTTAAATTGCTGCAGACGTAACAAAATTAATAAATAAGGATACTTCTATGGCATTTATTAATTTTGAGCCATTATATAAGAAAAAATAATTATTTATTTAGATTTTTAATGTCGTTGATGATTAAATTTGAATATTTTATTATTAATTTAATAATTGAGTATATTAAATTCATTTTTAAATAGTCATTTTTTATTGTCTTTAGTAAATTGTTCAATATTTTTGTTTTATTTTTTATTGCTTCATATTTTGTAATAAAGTTTCAAACTATGTATTAATGATATTGTGAATAAAGATATTTTACAATAGAGTTTAAAAAAAGATACTGTGAATAAAAAATTAAAAAATACTCATTAGAATTCTAATTACACTTACATATATTTTTAGTCTGATAAATTATGTATTTTTAAATGTAATCCATATAAAGAATTTTAATCCCTATTTGGATTATCTTTTACAAAAAGTTGGTTATTTTAATCCCTACATTTACTCTCTAAAAGCAAAATAAGAACTAAAATTCTACAAAATTATGAAGGGACTAGACATAAAAGATCATAAGTTTTGTAGAGACTAAATATATTTAACCATTTTGATTAAGTTTAAATGGATCCACTATATCAGTATTCTATGTATTTTGTATGTTAGAGTTTCGTCGCTAGACTTTTAAAAAAAAAAAAAAAGAGTATCAACAAAGAGAAATGAAGATTTTAACCTAATAAGATACGAGCGAAATTAATTCAATCAACTTGTAAATGATGAAAGTAGGATTTCATCTATTATATATATTTGTACAAGAGTTGATATAAATGTATATTTTAACATAAGAAAATATAATTGTATAATTTTAAAAATTACATATTTTATAAATATAAAAAAAAGGATAAATCATTCATAGATGTATTGAATTCGGTGGTTGAATTCTAATTGAAATTATAAAAATGATTGATATTTCTCTTAAAAAAATGATTGATATCATTTTTTTGCCTTTCCAAAATAGTATCATTTGCATGAGGACAGAAGCAATTACAGGAGTCCACAAGAAATAGTAGATTTTTAGCACCCAAATAGGCTATTTCTTCTTATGCACCCTCCGTTCTTCTTGTGCACCCTCCAATATTCTAAACATGTCTTTGAGTTTATAATCCAAAATGAAGTTTACCCCCGTAATTTTGATTGAAAAATTCATTTTTCACCAATTCAAATTATAAAATATAAAGTGCTTGTTTTTTATTTTTGGATTATAAAATCCATTATATACCCTCTTTTGCAACAAAAAAAAAAGAATTAACAGGTTCAGATTATATAATCTAAATTGTATCAGCATAAAAAATGAACCTATATTTTGTGACAGGGATAGTCAGTTTAACAATTATAAATTTATAATTCACTACTCTAGTGTGTCTTTATGTTTCAGATCATTGTCCATCGTGTTCTAGTTAAAAATCCGGTTTTCAAATTACTTTATCATATTGCTTTGAAACTTGCCAAGAAAATCATAAAAAAGCAAGGAACAAAACTACCGTAGAATACTTCTTATGGACTCCGTCTTTTTAAATCTAAAATTTCATCGTTTAGACACATTTTTCATTTTTTTTATATTTTTTTCATATTCTAAAAAAAAATCTGAAGAAAAATAATATTCATTTTCAAAAAAGTCCTTTAATGCTTGGACAAAAAAGTGTGTTTATGCTACAACACACCCACTCACTCACTTTTGCGAAGGTGTGTTTTAGCATTAAACACCTTTAATGCTTGGACAAAAAAGTCCTATTTTCCATTTTCAAAAACAAATAAGCTAATGGCCAATTCTGTAACTCAACAATTTAATTTATTTATTTATTTGTTATTCGACCTGTTCTCCCCCAATCTGTCTACACCATTATTGTCGTGCTGAATGTTACGACGTGTAGATCCCGGCTCTTCAAATCACCACCTTGTCCAATCTTGTGTTGGATAAGCAATTCGTTTTTTTTTTTCTTTCTTTCAAAAACATGATGCAGTTTTCAATTTGTTTCCAAATCGCCGAAACAAACGGAAGCCGCCGGAGTCTTCGTCGGCGTGTTGTTTTTCATTTCTCTCACGGCGGTGAGGTTGAATTTGATAGATGATGCATTTTCACAGTATGCAGGAAGGCAATGGAAATGGGGAATGAAACTACGAAGAGAGAAGGGAACATAAATAGGTAGCAAGAACCCATAATAGAGTCTAAGTTCAAAATTTTAAAAAATAAAAATGAGTTTGTAATGGTGTGTGGTGTGAAGTGTATGTAAATCCTAAAAAAAAAATGGCTTGAACCGTAAAGTAGATAGGTGGAGAAGATGAGTAGAAAAAATTTAAATTTAACTATTAAACTACATAATTGGCCTTCAATTTATTTGCTTTTGAAAAGGAAAAATAGGGCTTTTTTTGTCCAAGCACTAAAGGTGCATTTACCTCCTCCAATATAAGTTACTTTTGGTTTTTTCAGTAAAAAATTTTTTGTCAGATTCCGTCCTTGTAAATTTTTTGTGCATTTTCGCTGATGTGACACGCTAAGTCACCGTTTTCTGATGACGTGGCGCACTGATTGTATAATTTTAATTTTTTTATTGTGTACACGTGGCATTTGAGACTTTTTTTTATAAAAAAATAATTAAAATTTTAAAAAAAATTAATAAAAATGAAAACAAATGCTGAACAAATACCGAAAAAAAAAAAAATTTAGGAAAAAAATTAAAATAAATAAAATTCTTAAATATATATATATATATATATATATATATATATATAATAGGCCTTTATCTCCTGCAATATAGGTCACTTTTGGTTTTTCCCTGTAAATTTTTTTTGTCAGATTTCAACATTGTAAAAAAATTTTGTTTTGGAAAACCCCTCTAGGCCAGCTGACTGTGTATTTTCACTGATGTGGCACGCTGAGTCACTGTTTTCTGATGATGTGGCGCGCCGATCGTATAATTTTTATTTTTTATTGTGTACACGTGACATTTTTGATTTCTTTTTAGAAAAAAATAATGAAATTTTTTTAAAAAAAAAATTAAAATTAAAATAAATAAAATTCTTAGAAAAAACGAAAAAATAATTAAAAAAATCTGAAAAAATTAATATGTATCGAAATTTTCGAAAAAATTATATAAAAAAAACTTAATTAAGTTCCTGAAAAATTCTAAAAAAGATCAAGTTCTTGAAAAAAAATTGATTTTTTATTTTAAATTTCAAAATAAATTTTCTTATTATTTTAAAAAAATTCGAAATAGTTTAAGTTCCTGAAATTTTTATAAGAAGTGTTATTTTTTATTAGAATTTTTATAAAAAAAGGAAAAATTCAGGAACTTAATTCAGATTTTTTTTTTTTTATAATTTTTTCGACAATTTCGATATATATTAATCTTTTCCAGATTTTTACAAAATTTTTTCATTATTTTTCATTTTACCTGATTTTTTTCATATTTAATCATTTTTATTTTTCAGCATTTGTTTTCATTTTTATTAATTTTTTTAAAAAAAAACCACGAATGCCATGTGTACACAAGAAAAAAATAAAAATTATACAGTCAGTGCGCGACGTCATCAGAAAATGGTGACTCAGCGTGCCACATCAGCGAAAATGCACAGTCAGCTGGCCTAGAGGGGTTTTCCAAAACAAAAAAAATTTACAGAGGGAAAACCAAAAGTGACCTATATTGCAGGGGATAAAAGCCTATTAACTTTATATATAATTTTATTTGGTATAATTCCCAATTGCTGAAATGGGAGAAGGTTTTGCTTGTTGGTTATGTATAATCATATTTCTGATTATACAATCTAAACTATCTTTTTTTTTTTATTATATAATTCAAACGACAAAGGTATTTTAGTCAAAAAATCAAATGGCACGCGAGAAGAGCGGAGGATGAGAAAAAGTAACAATCGTCAAAATATTGGACTTAATATTTGGGCTGAAAGATGTTAGATGTGCATTTTCACGCTTTAAACAGTAAAAATATCTTCATAAGCCCCTTGAAATGATCATAGGTCTCTCAAAATTCCAAAAATACCCATCTCGAAATATAACTCATGATCACTAATGTTTGGGAGTTAAGAACAAGCCTAGGATCAGGGGTTAGAAACCGAATTGTACTGAACACATAAGCATAACACAAAACCTTCAACTTACTTGCAAAGTGTCTAGAGTTTCATTGGTATTCTCCTCCTATATCAGAACTAGGGGTGGGAATGAGCCGGGCTTTGCTTAAATAGGCTAGGCCTAGTTGAAAAAACTAAGGCCTAGCCTTGGCCTTTTACCTTTTAAAGGCTTTATTTTAAGTCTGACCTGACCTTTTTAAAAGCTTGGCCTAGCCTAATTTGTGATGAATTTGTCTAAAAGCCTAATTCATTACACATCAGCCTCAACCAACCAAGACTCTGCTATATTAACGCCAATCAACACGCTCTTGTGAAAATTCGCTTGTAGTCTTCAAAGTTGTGATATTCCCCCCAACTATTTTCACCCAATATCAAAATGTCGTAAACAAATTGCAAATGGGAAATGTGAAAATTAGAATACACACCAACACCATAACCCGTAAAAAGACTCGTATCAACATAAACAATTAACATATCATTCAAACCTTCCACAACTCTAAGAAATAAAAAAGTGAAAAAGGGCCACCTTCATGCAAACCCCTTCATGTTTTGAATTCCTTAATCAGACTTCCATTAACTAACAGTGAGGTCGTCGTTGGTCTAATATACTCCATGATCTATCACGTCCACTTACATGGAAAATCTATATTTAACATAACTACCTCTAAGTATTCCCACTCAATAGAATTAAAGACTTTCTCAGAATCAACTTTAAACAATGGATTCTAGGGTAAGGGTTCAATCAAATCCCTCACCGGTGGACCATGAAAAATATACCATAAGATTTAATCAAAGGTTCATATTTGTTTAAAATAAAAAGACATTCCCACACACAACACTACCCATATATCTCCCTCATTAGTTTCCATGAATGCTCTACAAGGATATGAAGATGAACAAATTTGAAGTATCTTCATATTCATGAATAAATTAAAATAAATTAAATGAAATTTTAAAAATTAAACGAGTTTTGATCATTCATGAATATTTCATATCTCATATTTCAATTCGACTTAATCAAAGGTCATTGAAATACGCTCATTTTGTTCATGTTCATGAATGATTAGGAATAGAAGGATTGGAAGACGTTGTACTCATACTTCAATGACCTGGCATGGATGGAATGCTTCTTTGCTGCCGCGATGATAGTGAGTGAATATGAACCAAATCAAATTGACTAGCAATCAATGTCTTTTGTCTTGTCTGTTTCTATTCACAACAACATCTTTTTTCTGCACATTGTTTTTTTGGGTTACACTAACACTTAATCGATGAATCATAGTAAAATGCTTGATTTGCCGTTAGGATTACTGAGAGTTGAAGGAAAACCTAACTATTGACAGTGGGGGTTAAAGATTGTGTGCAGGAATGTGTAGGTGTTCTCATTTTTATATATGAAAAATATTAACCATTGATAAGATCTGATGATATATTTTTTATGACGAGGAACTTAATTGAACCTTCACCCTAGAATCCACCACTTTAAACATAATAAACTCTTTTTTTTTTTACTTTTAGGCACCATCAACCACCCCATTGACAGTGACAATCTCATCCAAAATTTATTTTTCTTTCGCAAACATTGATTGAGACTTTGATATAACACTATTAATGACTAACATCAACATGTTAGTCTAAACTCTAAACTATATACATATGCATCAAAATAAAGAAATCGGATGAAAAATAGTCAACTTCTTGAGAGTTATCAATTTTTAGAATCAAAGCTATGAAGGTACAATTAGAATTAAACACAGGATATATTTATAAATTAATAAATTTTCTTATAATTTTTTTATAAATTCTTTGATTTATCATATTTTTCTCTCTCTTCAGCCATTGATCCCTCTCCCCTAAATCACTAAAACCAAACCCACCTATGTATGAACCGAATAATGATTGGCTTAGGTACGTATTTTACCGAATTTATTTATAATTATAATTATTTTATGAGTATAAAATTGCTTGTATTATTTGCATACTTAGGTAACATAATTTTCTTCCAATAATTAGATTCCTTTGTCAAAGGGAGAATAAATTTATTCTTGGTTAAAGAAAAAGGGAGAATATTTTATTCGTTAATGTTTTTTTACTAATTTTTATTCGTTGATTATAGGAAAATGGTGGATAGCAGTTGGATGATATTGGTGACATTGGTCAACCATAATGTCACAATGCTTGTGAAAGAGAGAGAAACATAAACATTGTAACATTGTGATTGGTCAATGTCACAAATATCACTCAGCTCTATGTCACCCAAATACTATTAAAAAATGGCAAACGTAAGTAAACAAAATGTAAAAAGTAAACATAATGAAAAATGTAAAAAGTCACGTACACGAACGTGAGTCAATGAGGTGTATATCTAGATTTCTTATTTAATGTTGTTAATAATGCATGTGAATGTGAATATTAGGCTAGACATTTTGCTGATAAGTTTGGTCTTATTATGCCTAACAAATATCAGTTGCTAGATCAATCAAATTTGATACTGTATTTTTTTTTTGTTGTGAACAAATTTTTGTTGGTCGACATCAAATTTGATGAATTATAGAAGTTTCAACTTAACACATATAATTCACCTTTTTAGCTACAAATTATAAGGCATTCACGTGCATGTAGGGAAGAGCACCGTACACGTGTTATTTACACATTGGGTTTTTGAAACCATTAAGAATATGTCCCTTTTAAAATAGTACTTTTTGGACAGAAATCCCTTTCAAAATAATTGTTACTATTAGGCACATAATAAATAGTATAGATTATCTAGAGGATCATAAAAGAATATGTTACCAAAATATGAGAAATGCTCAATCTTGTTCGTATCAATATTTTTTGCTAATGTCAAAAGTTGGGAGCCAACATTTATACGGTGCACGTTGATATTTCCATTTTCTGGAGGATCATGCCAATGGTCTAAGCATCTTCGTTAAGGACTGTGATGATATCTTTCTTATTGGAATGGTTTATTTGCATATATAGCAGTTGGAATTTTCTTGAAAACATATGTTCAATTGATTGAGAACCGTTATTCCTGGGAAAGCAAATATTCCCTAACTGTTTGTTCTTTAATCGACCTTACGAACTAATGTTGGTTTAGTTGGGAAAGATTTTCGGTATCTCAATTTTTCAAATAAACATATGCTTCATTTATGAGAGAGAAGAAAGATACATTAAATTTAAAGAGTTTTGAACATCCACCAAATATGAGGTTAATTTCCTCTTCACTTCTTATAAAAATGAAAGACTCTATTTATTTAAGAAGATATTGATGATATCTTAATATGTTTTCTCTTTGATGAATGAAGAGTATCGTTGATGGTTATATCTTAAGAATATTCTTTGGATCTTGAGGAAATTTCTATTGATCAATTAAACTTTTTTATTATAAGAATTATTTAATATTTTCATTTTAAAATTTTATATAATATAATTTAGTATTAATATTTTCACATCTGAGTATAGTAAAAAATAAATGCATTCTTGGTAAACATGAAGGAGATGTTAGACCCTTAAAAAATGAAAGAGATGTTGAAATAATTCTATCAATTATTAAGAAAATAATATTTTATCAAATAATACATCTTAAATTTGTGATTTTTTTTATAATTAGGACAAAAAACTTAATATTTTGTACTTTGTTATTGGGTAATTTGGGAAAACTTATTATGGAGTGTAAAATCCCTTTGTATTGAAAATCTGAATAACCAAAATATCAGGTGGAAAATCAACATTAGCAAATTTATCCACGCAGTGCTACCATTCTTATAATTATGAGAAATACGAAAGTTCATTTGTCGAGCAAAGTACATGTAATTCAAACATTTAGTCCTCAATTTTCATGGCACAATACTTGGATTGGTAAAAGATTCAACAATCATCAAAGAATTACACTCAATTCAAAGGTGGAATCAACCTTTGGATTGAGAAATTTCAATTGCATGCATAACAACATAAAGCTCAACCTGAAAAGATGTATAAATCTTCAAATTGTCTGCAAAACAACAACAATAACACCACTGAAATCGTTTAAAATAACATCAATGACTCATAAATTAGGATTACCTCTGGAAACACCATTTGTATTACACTTAATCTAATCACAAAGAGGTTTCCTCCAATCAATTTGAATAATACCAAGGGCTTCGGAAGCATGACAATCAATCGAGAAGTACTTTAAAATAGTAAATTATTGCATAAAAGAGAATTGTATATCATTTGTTGGAAGTAATTGGATCTCAACGAATCAAATTACTCAAATAACATAAATAATAATCAAATAAAGGGCAACAATGCTCACATAATAATCTAATTAAGTCGGTTTTGTGGGGTTGTGTTAGACTCAACCACCAACTTTAGATTTAATTAATCAATTTGTAAACAATATTACTTTTTCTGATTCAAAAAAACTAATATCAATGAATGAAATAGTCAATCCTAACATCCAAAACAGAGCGTACCGACTTTTATAATCGAGCATCAAAAGAGCAACTAAAGAACAAATGCTCTCTAAAGTTTCATAGTCCGACAACCAAACTGATTTTTAACTTTTATGAAATTACCAAATGTATATTATTTTCCATTATTATAACATTCCTCTGTGCATATACATTAACTTAGTATGACAAGATATCAAAGGCCAATTTATTCGGAAAAATAATAATTTAAATACAAAGAAAATATTTGATGATATGAAAAGATATTAAAAAAAGGACTTGAACTTTTTTAACTTGAGAAAGTTTGCTAACCACAACAAAACAATCCTGGTTGACAAGCGTCAAGAGGTGATGAAATCCTCGTAAGTCCAATGGAATGTGATGACTTGTCTTGGGATCGATAAATAAATAATAAAATAATAAATGATTTAACCGCTTAAAGGCCAGACGCTCCCGCATACATAGTTCTCTGTCACTCCCATAGTCCATTTTCTTAGAACGAATATTCTCTCTCAATTTTTTCCTTTTCTTTTTAATTAAATTCATCTTCATAATCATCATCTTCTACTTGAAGTCTCTTTTCGTCTTTAAAATCGCGTTTTGAAGAAGTTGTTTTTGAAAACAGCTTAAGAAAAAGAAAGATGGCTGGAAATGATTGGTTAAACAGCTACCTAGAAGCGATTCTTGACGTTGGTCCTGGTCTTGACGATGCTAAATCCTCTCTTCTTCTTAGAGAGAGAGGTAGGTTCAGTCCTACTCGTTACTTTGTTGAAGAAGTTATTGGTTTTGATGAAACCGATCTCTATCGTTCTTGGGTTCGGGTATGTACTTTTCACTTTTCACTCTTTCTTTCAATTCAACTTATTTTCATCAATTTAACTCAATTTGATTTGTTGTTACTAGGCTTCTTCATCGAGAAGTCCTCAAGAGAGGAACACTAGATTGGAAAACATGTGTTGGAGAATTTGGAACCTTGCTCGTCAGAAGAAGCAGGTTCAGTTTCTTCATTTTTTTTTTGTTTGAATTTTGGTGTTGTTGTTGTTGTTGTTGATGATTGTCATGTGTTGGATTTGGTTAGCTTGAGAGTGAGGCGGTGCAGAGAGTGACGAAAAGGAGGTTGGAACGTGAAAGAGGGAGAAGAGAAGCTACTGCTGATATGTCTGAGGATTTATCTGAAGGTGAGAGAGGAGATCCGGTGAGTGATGTTTCTGCTCATGGTGGTGAATCTACGAAAGCTAGATTGCCGCGAATCAGTTCTGCTGATGCTATGGAAACTTGGGCTATTAATCATAAAGGCAAGAAGCTCTACATTGTTCTCATAAGGTAAATTCAATGCGAAAGTGGATCAAATTATGTTGATGAATGATTGATGTTATTGTAATTGGTTAATATGTTTTATTTTATTTTATTTTATTGTGTGGATCTCTGTTTTATCTCTAGTGTGTGATTTTGTTTTGTTATTCTTAAATTTAATAAGGTGTTTACGTGCAGTATTCACGGCCTCATACGTGGCGAGAATATGGAGCTGGGGCGTGATTCTGATACGGGTGGTCAGGTAGTACTTTTGTTCAACTGTATATTGTTTTTCTTTTCCATGTTAAGAATCTGTTAAATTTTGTCGTTTTCTGATTGCGCGATACGGTACTGGCTGTACTCTTAAATATGCTGATATCTAGCTGATTGTGTGGGGGAGCTGATTTTTTTTGTCTGTTTTTGTTTTTTGTGCTGAGTAGGTTAAGTATGTTGTGGAGCTTGCGCGAGCCTTGGGATCAATGCCGGGAGTTTATCGGGTTGATTTGCTAACTAGGCAAGTCGCATCGCCAGATGTAGATTGGAGTTATGGGGAACCAACGGAAATGTTGGCTCCTAGAAACACGGATGAATTTGGAGATGACATGGGAGAGAGCAGTGGTGCTTACATCATTCGTATTCCATTTGGTCCGAGAAATAAATATATTCCAAAAGAAGAACTCTGGCCTTACATTCCTGAATTTGTTGATGGAGCGATTGGCCACATTATACAGATGTCGAAGGCTCTTGGGGAGCAAATTGGTAGTGGGCATGCTGTCTGGCCGGTTGCCATTCACGGCCATTATGCAGATGCAGGTGACTCTGCTGCTCTTCTCTCCGGTGCTTTAAATGTACCGATGGTTTTTACTGGCCACTCACTTGGTCGAGATAAGTTGGAACAACTTTTAAAGCAAGGCCGATTATCAAGGGATGAAATAAATACAACTTACAAGATCATGCGTAGGATAGAAGGTGAAGAATTAGCCCTTGATGGTTCTGAAATAGTCATAACAAGCACCAAACAGGAAGTAGAAGAACAATGGCGCCTGTATGATGGTTTTGATCCAGTATTGGAGCGTAAAATACGAGCAAGGATCAGGCGTAATGTGAGCTGTTACGGTAGATACATGCCTCGCGTGGCGGTAAGTACTGGATAACAATTCACAATTGAACTTCCTAACAACACCTTAACAACCTTTTGTTGCGGACCAAATTAGGTAGTCTTGATTTTGAATTAAAGTCATTTACAGCTCGCTAGAGGTAAAATATCATTTTGATATTGATACACATCTGCAATTTGCATTCAGCAATAGTAAGTTCATTTTTCTCTTTTGATGACTGGTTTGCGTCCCTTTTTATCCTGGCACTTGAAGAAAAATGTCTCGCTGCTTAGTTTTTACTTGATAGGGTTGTCCATGAGCAAATTATCTATTTTTCAGTTATAATTGTCGTTTTATTTTATTTTTTTAACTTGGGGTGAGACCTGGAGTTTTGTTTTTAAACACCGTTATGGCTTTTAGTTTGTTCAGGAACGGAATAGCTTTATTTTGCGTGCATGAAAACAAATTTGATCACGAATAATATGTAGGTTTTTTTTTTTTTTTTTTAATGCATTGGGTTAGAAAGATCATTGACATTCCTCATAGTCTGCCTGGTATATACTGATAAGTGATAACAGCAGTTATCGTTGAGTCCTGTTCCATTCCAGACACTATTGTTTTAGTAAATACTTGGTTGCAAGTTATGTAAAGTTAGATCTTAGTATAACATCAACACCTCTTGCAGGTAATTCCACCGGGTATGGAGTTCCATCATATCGTTCCACTAGACGGTGATATAGAAACTGAACCTGAAGGGATTTTGGATCATCCTGCCCCCCAAGATCCACCTATTTGGTCTGAGGTTAGGAATATGCTTTCTGCATTTCTTTCAATGTTTCCTGGTTAACTTGCCAGTTCAATGCTTTTGTTTTATAATTTATTGCACGTGACTTGACTAGCAAGTTTCATTTGTAAATCCAACGCAAAAAGAAATTAACGCCAATTTAAACTTTGTGATTACCAGATAATGCGGTTCTTTACAAACCCTCGCAAGCCTGTGATACTTGCTCTTGCCAGACCAGATCCTAAGAAGAACATCACAACTTTGGTGAAAGCATTTGGAGAATGCCGTCCTCTTAGAGAGCTTGCTAACCTTGTATGAAACTGTGAATGATCATTCTGCACTTCTTTAGGATCACACTGTTCTTGATTTTTAGGTCATCTGACTTGTGTTTATTGACTGATCAATTGTATATCACTCTTTGGGCTTTTCAGACATTAATTATGGGTAACCGAGATGGAATTGATGAAATGTCAAGCACAAGTTCTTCTGTTCTTCTCTCAGTACTCAAGTTGATTGATAAGTATGACCTGTATGGGCAAGTGGCATATCCTAAACACCACAAACAATCTGATGTTCCTGAAATATATCGTCTAGCAGCGAAGACAAAGGTAACTTTATCCATTTGGCTGGACTAGAAAATTGATATAACTGTCTACTTCTTTTAAGCAAAAATGTTAAATTGTGAATTTTATTTATAATTGGACCAACAGTGTAAAGATTTGTTTTCCCTCCGTTCTTGCATACTGTTTCAGCAAACTCGCTGTTACTTGTTTATCCCTCTAGTTGAGCGAGTTTATCAATACACTATATTAGGGTGATTTTTGTAGTAGATCTTGAGTTCTTGAATAATTTTTTTTTATTTTTTAATTGTGATATTCTGTTGTCGTTTGAACAATTTAGTTCTTTCATGCTACATTATTAATAAAAGTTTACTTTCATAATGACATACCTGTACTTTAGTTTTTTTTTTCTTTCTGTCAAATACTTCAGTTTTTGTTTAAAAATGTCGTATCCGTACCCATACATGGTACTATGCATCCTACATGAAAGCCGTCCCTGCCGCATCTTCAGTTCATAGATAGTCACTGTGTCTTTTGTAAATACATGATGTGTATACATTTCGATATATTCGTCTTCTATAATACACCCTCTTGCATTCATTTACTGTGATACAACAATCTGGTGTGGATACCCTCCACTTGGTAGGCAGTGACATATCCAGGACCCAAGGCTAGCAGGTGTAATTATTGAACAAATTATTACACACACACACACACACACACACACACACACTCCAACGATCCACACTAATGTCATCTTGGGGAATATTTTCAATTTAAATTTCTATTCAAATACAAATCCTGCACCGCGCTTGTGTATTGCTTTCTGCCAAGATGCAACTTTGAATCTGCACTTGCTGAAGTTGAACAGTGTTTCCTGAGAGAAGAGAGAGCTGGTGCAGTAGGATATAATTTTAGAGTGGTCAAATTAAAAAAATATAGAAAATTGGTGCAAATTTCAAAAGACTAGCGGGTGCAAGTGCTGACCCTTAGAGTGAATGTGGGTCTGCCTCTGTTTGTGGGTGTCGATCTATATTACTTTCTTCATGTCTTGTTTAATTCTCTTACCCATGCAACTATGTTTTCATTTTACATTTCATTCAGATCCGATATCTGTGCAGGGTGTCTTTGTCAATCCTGCTATCATTGAGCCGTTTGGCCTTACCTTAATTGAGGTGATCTTCTAAATCTTGTATTAATAATTATTATTAGTTGAATTCTTTTTGGAGTTGTAAACACTAACTTGTGTCTTTCTTGAACAGGCAGCTGCTTATGGGTTGCCAATGGTTGCTACTAAAAATGGTGGTCCTGTTGATATTCATCGGGTATGATTTCTGATTACAGGTTATGTTATGCATTGATTTGTTAAAGTTCCCATGGAAACTTGCATGATTGATTGGTTACTAGTACAGGTACTTGACAATGGTCTGCTGGTAGATCCCCATGATCAGCAGTCTATTG
This sequence comes from Medicago truncatula, assembly GCF_003473485.1. Lineage (NCBI taxonomy): Eukaryota > Viridiplantae > Streptophyta > Magnoliopsida > Fabales > Fabaceae > Medicago > Medicago truncatula. The sequence goes on along the minus strand of NC_053045.1, from coordinate 55,875,340 downwards.
CAGATGCTCTTTTGAAGCTTGTTAGCAACAAGCAACTGTGGGCAAAATGTAGACTGAATGGGTTGAAGAATATTCATTTATTTTCATGGCCGGAGCACTGCAAGACTTACCTGTCTAAAATAGCCACTTGCAAGCCAAGGCATCCTCAATGGCAGCGAAGTGAGGATGGAGGTGAAAGTTCAGAATCAGAAGAATCACCTGGTGATTCACTGAGAGATATACATGACTTATCTCTTAACCTGAAATTTTCAATGGACGGAGAGAGAAGTGGGGATAGTGGAAATGATAATTCTTTGGATCCCGATGGAAATGCAACAGATAGAAGTGCAAAATTAGAGAATGCTGTTTTATCTTGGTCAAAGGGCATTTCTAAGGACGTACGCAAGGGTGGGACTGCTGAAAAATCCGGTCAAAATTCAAATGCTGGTAAATTTCCGCCATTGAGGAGTAGAAATCGACTATTTGTGATTGCAGTGGATTGTGATACTACTTCAGGTCTTCTTGAAATGATTAAAGTAATCTTCAAGGCTGCTGGTGCGGAGAGGGCTGATGGATCTGTAGGGTTCATCCTGTCAACCTCAATGACAATATCTGAAATACAGTCATTTCTTATCTCAGGCGGCTTGAGTCCCAATGATTTTGATGCTTATATTTGCAACAGCGGCAGTGATCTCTACTATCCATCCCTCAATTCTGAAGATCGCCTATTTGTGGGTGACTTGTATTTCCACTCTCACATTGAATACCGTTGGGGTGGAGAAGGGTTAAGAAAGACTTTAGTACGCTGGGCAGCTTCGACCACTGATAAGAAGGGTGAGAGCAACGAGCAAATTGTGAGTCCTGTTGAACAGCTTTCTACTGACTACTGTTATGCTTTCAAAGTGCGAAAGCCAGGAATGGTAATTTTTCTTCACAGTTTCATGATTTGGTATAAATTATTATTAGTCATTACTCATTATGATTAGAAGTGGAATTTTTTGTGAAGTTTTTTTTTTTTTTTTTTAATCCTAGATTCACTTTAGAGCTTTATTGTTTTGTTGTCCAATATAATTATTACAGGCTCCCCCTCTGAAGGAGCTTCGTAAGTTGATGAGGATCCAAGCTCTGCGTTGCCATCCTATATATTGTCAGAATGGAACAAGACTGAATGTTATTCCTGTTCTGGCATCTCGTTCCCAAGCCCTCAGGTATTGTTGAATCACCATTCCAAAATTTCTGTTATCCCAAAAGTTTGAAACTTGTATATACTGACGCCTCCTTTACTCTTTTCCATGGGATGGAGGGGTGAGGATATAGGTGGCCAATTGCTACACATTTTTCTAGCATTCTAGGATGAGTTTATGCAGTGCTAATTTATCAGCCATGCTCTTGCACATAGCTGTTTCTTACCTCTAGCATGATTTCCTCTATTTGGCTGTTGTTACTGTTCTCAAGTTTACTGCGACATCTTAATGACTTTATGTGTTTTTCCTTCAGATACCTATATGTTCGATGGGGTTTTGAATTGTCAAAGATGGTGGTGTTTGTTGGAGAATGTGGGGACACCGATTATGAAGGACTGGTTGGCGGCCTACACAAAAGTGTGATATTGAAGGGAGTCGGAAGCAGTGCAATCAGTCAACTCCATAATAACAGAAACTATCCTCTCTCAGATGTTATGCCAATGGACAGCCCTAACATTGCTGAGGCAACTGAGGGGAGTAGCAGTGCTGATATTCAGGCTTTGTTGGAAAAAGTAGGATACCTCAAGGGATGAAAGTTATCTGTCTCTGCATGTCTTCTGTGAAGCACTGAAACCTACTTCTGATAACCTGACATTTATCCACATTGTTCATAAATCTATCTTCCTCCCCTCTTGTTACTTCTATAATAATCATTCTCTTCATCACAATCTTGCCCCTTGAAGCATATTTCGTCTTGTTTCTCTTATCTGCCTGTTGTTTTTGTATCTACATATTACAGTTTCAATAAAAGGCCAGTTCTCATTTCATTTATGACTGCATGCTTTGTTTCTCTTTGTCGTTGGAAGCCAAACTTCCTCTCGTACTCGAAATACTCTCTGTTTCCCTTTTCCATTTTCAGTTATACCTATGCACACAGATCATCTACGATTATAAATAAATGAAGTTGAAAATCAACAACGACAACCCAAGATTCCAGAGCCAAGAATATAGGAGATTTGGTTCAGGTAAATAATGATCAGCGTGCTAGAGCTTTATGAATCATAAAGAAACCAGAGTACATGAACCAGGTATCTTGATCAGAGTGCTCGAGCAAGGTATTTTGCCTTCGATGATATGTGCATCTTTTTATTTTCATTTGATGTTAGAGTCTACTTTGACATCATCAATCGTTTTCACTGTTTGTTGTTTTGAGTTACTCGTTGAGTTTTCAGATGTATGATTTGATAGCACAGCTGTAAGTGATCTCTGATTCGTTTAAAAAAAAGTTTGATCTCTTATTAGATTAAAATGAACCTAAGCAATAATCCTAAATAGACACTTTTCAAAAAATAGATTTTTATTTGTAAAAATGAACCAGACAGGGATAAAATGAAAAAAATATAACAAATATTAGAAATAACATAATCTAAGTTTGAATGTGGACTAAAGTAAATATTAATATCTCGGCTAGTCCTTTTCATCCTACGTGATGAGCCAACTTTTCTCTCTCTTTTCTTTAACATGTTATGAGCCACTTACACTTAACAAGTGTTTTTTACGGAGTGTTTATTACTTCCGTAAAAGAAACCATAGTTTATTACCTTATTTAATTTAAATGATATTACCTCACTTAATTTATTGATAACTGTTGTGGGACAATTTTTTTTTTATTTTTTTTTTATTTTTTTATAAATTTATTGTATAATTTATATTTATTTTGTAATACAGAGTAAGACTAAATATATCTGGTTTGTAATAATATATCTAAGTATTATCATGTACTACTTTCTCCAGTTTCAGTTATAAACATATGTAAAATTACTTTTTAATATTATCATAATCTAATACAAACGGTGTCTTTTGCGTATAACAAAATACTGCTTCTATAAGAATAATATATCTAAGTATCTAGAGTCGAATATGACTATAATGGTGAGAAAGCTCTCCCCTAAAAAAATAAAGAAATTTAACACCGGAACATTTTGAAAGTTTGAAGTATGAACAAACTCGTGTTGTTGTACCCTATCAATTAGCTCTAATTTATGGTGGCGTGCGCTACTTAATTCGTTCAGTCTTAAGAGCCAAAACAAGTCACCTGTCTGCCTAATTATTCCATTAATTCCACAGCACACAGCAGCTCAACATCCAGCTATCCGCCAACCAACGTCAATCTACTTTACTCCCTACAATAAATTAGTAACAGCAGTCATCCTTCCTTTGTCACATACAACATCGTTGATCTTACAACTGTGTGATAAAATTCCTCTTCAATCTAAATGGTACTACCTCAGTTCCTTTTTAATTGTCACTTTGTGACATTTTACACAAACCAAAATAATTTATAAATGTTACTATTTTTGATACAATAATTGATACTTTTACTATAATAGTTTTATTCATTTAATATCTCATTTCAGATATTTCTCTCTCCGCAAATAACTAAGGGTAACATTGATAAAACATTTAAAGTTGCATTGACCTTAAAAATGACAGTTAAATTGGAACAAAAAATTTCTCCAAAAGTGACACTTAAAAAGGAACGGAAGGAGTACTTTTGTATAACCTAAAATACCTGAGGCCCTCATACATTTAACGACTCAACTTAAACTTGACGGTTTAGATATATTTCTTTTCCTTCATTATTTTATATTATGGATTTGAGATAGTCAAATCGTATAACTTGTGGTATAACATGATGTTAAAATTATACCTCTATGTTATATATGCTTTGTTTTTAGTAAAATTACATTCCATATAGTAATATGTATCTTGTTTCAACTCCGACAGCCATAGGCTCTGAGGCTTGTTATCAAGTCTTCAACCACTCATTTAATTCATCCATTGACTCTCCAAGTCTTCTCATTCCCACCCTCCTTTCTTCTACTTATGCTCGTGTGCATCTCCCACTCCCCAGGGTCATCTCTAAACTGATAATTGTCGCATCATCCCATTCATATCTAGTATGGTTGAGCTATACGAATAACAAAAAAAACCGACAATTTTTTTTTCCATCACCCGCATTTATTTATATTCACAACCGTCCTTGACCCCCGAAACCTGCATGTGTAATGTGTTTGAGTAATGTATAACTCCATTAGGCCAAATAAAATTTTGAATTTATAGATAATAACTAGCAGTTTTTTTTACGAGTGCCTCTGAAACATTCTTCAAGGATTCCAACGTTTTAAATAGTCAAATTCCATAAGAATTTTAATTTGTGTTCCTTAAAAAAGTTAAATAATTCAATTTCCAACACATTAAATACATAAATTTCTTTTTCAAATGCTCCAGGGCAGTGAGACACTCGTTAACATATATATATATATTTTTTATAGGCATAACGTGTAGTTTATATGATTAAAGAAAGGGTCTCGGTAGAGTAAAAATCTTCTCAATTTCCTTAAAAAAAATGAAAAATATCATTTAGTGAGAGATAAATACAAAAAAAGTAAAGGGTCATGTTAATTAGTGACCCGTGGCATCAGTTAAGCAGTTAAAAATGGAAAGAAAAATCAAAGTCAACATTAAAAAACACTTTTTCAAGTTTCAAAAAGTAAAATACACAATTTTTGAGAAAATATTTCCCTTTATAATTCCTTAACTAGTGCCCCGATGACATTAGTTAACATTTCCCTATATTATGAGTCCTACCATTAAGTGGGCTCCACTACTATTAATTTTTTCAAACTTTATTGTGTTTTTATCTCTCTAAATAGAAGAAATGGAGAAAGTATTAGACAATCCCCAATGGTTTATACCATTCAACACCATTCAACATCCACTTTTTCAATTCCCACACTCCACGTCATTTTCTCTCTCTTATTCAACACTCATTCAACTTTTACCCTCTCCAATGATTTTTCATTCAACACTCTACCCACCATTTTTTATTTTTTATTCTTATTTAATTTTTGTTTTTATAATTACATAAAATTATCGATTATAATTAAATTAAAATAATACAATTAACTATTTTTTTTATTATTTTTGGAAAAACAAAATTTTGTAAAATAATTTATTTTTATTTTCTTAATTTAAAATGCAAGTACAACAAATTAAGCACGCGGCACCAAATAACTTAAAATGCAATACAAAAAACTAAGCATACAGCACACAAGTAAATGATTTGGATTTGGATAATTGTTGGGATTTTCGTAGTTAAATGGGTAATTAGAAAATTTTTGGGTGTTGAAATAGTTATTATTGGGATCCATTTTACAAAAAATAAGATTAAAACTTCACTTAGTTTGCTAATAGAAAGATAATAATAAGATGAAGATAGTGAAAAACTTGGTTTTTTTTTCTGTGTCCAAATCAAATGAACCAAGTCTCTATTTATGGAGGAAAAAAAAATCATGAATTTTGGTTTTTTTTTTAAAATTAATTTACAACGAAATAATTAAGGTCAAATTATTAAAATGATAAGAATCCGGACAACCAATTAAAACACGCCACGTGTCCCTATCTATCCAAAACGTGTTTTCTCTCTCCGCCTTCTGAACAGTCACGCGCCTTATCGGCGCGTGTGATGCACGTGCCCGTTTTCAAGCAATAGCAGCGCGCCGCGTGGCATCCGTGACATCATTCAATTGTGTTGAATGCATTCATCCTCTCTCTCATCCATCTCACCATTCAACATGCATTAAACACACCATTGAAGGAAAAAAAATCATGTTGAATGCTTCATTAAACAAACCATTGAAAATGATCTTATATTGAGATGATCTTAACTCATTTTGCTAACAAGTACCCACAAGATACTCTATAATGATTCTAATTAACATTGATTAAACAAGTTTCATAAAAAACTTACAAAAGTTTAACATTTCTCTTAAGAAAACATATGTTTGATAAACAATTTTTTCTTTGGAATATATAGTTTTTTTTTATTAACGTGTATAACGTTTTTTCTTTAATTTTTTTTCCTATTTATCTTAATCCAAAAATGTGAAATATTAATTAGAATTTTTTTATTCGTTTCATATTTATCACCTAATTCAATCGTTAATTTCATTAAATAATATAAATTCAATCAACTAGTTTATACGCTATCAGCTTTCAAAAAGTTTATAAACTATCAACTATAAGATATCTTATTACCTATCCACTGTGACAAAACTTAAAAATTATCCACTATAAGACAGATTTAAATCTGCCCTGTTTAAGAAAAAAACAAAAGATGAGCTAAAATAACACAGACTACATTTTTTTGTGCCTTTTAAAATCATTTTTATTTTATTTTATTAATTTTTTTTAAATGTCTTCGGAAACTTAACTATTTGATTACCTATTTGAGAATCATGATATCCTCATCGAATGTGATGATGATGTCACGATTCTCAATGTCGACGGAAGTGCTCTTACTAATTAAGGGAAGACATGGTTTGGTGGCTTGGTGCGTAACCATGATGGAACATTTTAATTTGGTTTCTATGGGAGTGTAGGTTTGTCCAATATTCTCCATGCAGAAATACAAGTACTTTTCGTGGGCATCAAATTGTGCTGGCATGCTGGATTTAGGAAAGTAATGTGTTTTTTCAGATTCCTTTGCATGTTGTTCAACTGTCAGTTGTCACAGAGGGAACATCTCAGCTTCATCATTATGCGAATGAGCTAGAGATTATTAGAGATTTCATGAAAAAAGATTGAACGATATCTCTTCATCACACTTTTCGCGAAGGGAATGCTTGTGCAGATGTGCTAGCAAAGTTGGAAGCTATTCACGTAGATCCTCTAATTGTGCTTCAAACGTCTCCTTCTAGTTTGTCATTAGCTTTGCTAGCTGATATTCTTGGGTGTCCTTTGTATGGATGTAATTCCTTATTTTTCTTTTCTTTTCTCATCTAACAAAAAAAATATAAAATTTAATTAATAATTATAATTTATGCAAAATTTCCATATATTGAAATATAATTTGCACCATTATTTTATTTATTTTTAAAAAATGTAAAAAGTGATTTTACGGGCAACCAAAAATTAGTTATTATTGTTTTAGTAATTCCTAGTTTTCCATAAAAATATATATACATTTAACTATTGTTTACTGTATTAGGACAATTTAGAGGTAATAATAATTTCAACTAAGAATAGATCTAAAATCAACGTGTAGAGTAAACAAATAGTCGATCCAAAGAACAAGATAAATAGTGTAGAGGAACAAACACAACAAAATTGCTTACTCAATACGGTCTAAATTGGCCTACGTCTGGAGAAGAGAGCAACTCCAGTTCATTATCGATGAGTCTTTACAAGAGAAATAAAAGAGTAACAAGAAATTAATTTCAATGACAAAGCCTTAATTTTGACATTTTTCCTTTCTCTCATCCATCAAAGAAAGCTACTCAAGAAAACAATAGAGAAGGTTTAGATCCTTCCCTAAATGAAATTTCACGATCCAAGATGATTAAAATATGTTTTTCAACCCTAAAACTTAATCCAACATCATTCAACTCTAGTCTTTAAGTTTTCCCAAAAGTTTCCTCTTTTTTGGTGATGACTCGTACAACCAAATATGTCAAAACCCTATGGTTTTAATACTAGAACACGGGAAAGCTCCTCGTGTATGGTACCTTCCGCCTCACGACTAAGACAATGCAAACCATTGCTTTCATAGCTGCCTAAGGCACCTTGCACTCTCATGCAAGGCGCCTCACAGTTTAGACATAAAGCTTTTGAATATCTTTTAGTTATATTTCAATTATTCTCCACCTTGACTTCAAATCAGTGATAATATCAATTTACCTTTCAACCGCCTAAGTGTTTTCTCTAGTGCTAGAACTAATCTTCAACAAAAGCGATCAAGTCCAAACCATACTTAAACCTTGATTCAGATTCCAACCTCCGACGGCGGAGCCAAAAATAAAGTTAGGGTGGGTCATCAAAATAAACTATAATATTAAACAAAATAATAATTTTGAAATAAGAATTAAGTACAAAGCTTTTTTTGGTTACAACATTACATATAAAGTTGATCATAAAAAAACTAAATTACATGTCTTAAAAATTTAAAATAATTCACTAAGTATTCTACGAGACTAGAAATTGTTAATAATAAACATTCAGAGGAGAGGAGCAAGCGTGACTATAACGCGTATTGAGAGGGAGAAGAAGGCGGGCCATAATATAATATTTTTTAAAAGCCAATGGTATCTGAGTAATTTTCCCCCACCATTTTTTTTTTGTGGGATGGGTGATGGCCCACCTAGGTTTTAATATGGCTCCGCCACTTTAAACCTCCAATTTCATCCAACAATTGTTGGGAGTCCCACAAAATTTCAAGTATGATTCTTCTCAAGTGAACTGTTTGCCTCAAGCCTTTTCAAACTCCCTTTAATTTCAACTACTTCCAAAAAGATCTTTGTTTCTCAGTCTTGCACCACTTCAATTGCAATAAAACATAACTTACACGGTATGCATAGTTGTAACAATATGGTAAAATGATCTCTCGTCCTATATCTAGCCAACTAATAGTTAAAAGCTATTGTTGGTTATCTTTCACTAGATCTTAATTTCAGAGTCTCATCTTCCTCTTCGTCTCTTGTCTTAGTAGTGGAAGACCCCGCCTTAAACCTAGTTTTCTCAACCCTTATTTATGAATCTCTATTTTTCGAGTCTTCACATTTCATCCTCATGTGGATCTCATCAAAAGTAGCATAACTTCTTATAATGAATCATGATCATCCTCCAATATCTATCTTCCCCAACTTGTAACCCTTCACACATTCGTGATAACCAATGGAGATACACTTCACAATCCTAACATCCTCCTTATATTGCTTGATATGCACAATGATCAAGGCTCCAAAAACCTTCAAATTAGAGTAGTCTATTAGTTTACCACTCTAACCCTGATAAGTGTTTGTAAGTTTATTCATACTGTCATCAATCTGTTGATCAAATAAATTGTTGTGTTAACATCTTCACCCTAAAATCTCTTGGGCAACCTAACTCCTAGAAGCATACATCTCACACACTAAAAAACGAGGCTATTCATGCATTCAAGTAGACCATTCTGTTGTGGTCCGACCACAATTGCATACCACTTAATACCATGTTTCCTGCAAAGTTCATTAAATTGCTCTAAAATAAACCTCAAGTCATTGTCGGTTTTCAACACTTTGAATTTAGTTCCAATTTAATTTCCTATAAGGGTATGTCATTCCTTAAACTTTTCAAATGTGTCACTTTATTTTTCAAAATGTGAACCCACTCCTTGAGAAATCATCAATCATACTCATGAGTTGTTACTCTTATTAGATCCCAAATATTCAAGTGAAAATACTCAAAAAGTCTACCAGAATAATACATACCACTTCAAAACTAACTCTACGTTGTTTGCCTTCTTCTTCTTCTTTTTTCGACGCAACTCTATGGTATTTACCTAGTATGCAATTATCACAAAAATTTAATTTCTCCAATTTATCACTTCCCATAAAATGTTGTTTAGCTAGCTCAACTAAATCCCATTCAATGGCATGTATGATAAGTGCTAAATTGATGTTAATTTAACTATGTAATTCATGACGCTTATTAACTTATTTTATAAGAAATCTCATGAAAAACCATCTGATTCTTGTAAAAAAATCTCAAGCCAAGTCCATTTTAACATAGACAATTAATTAATTAATTTTCAAAGAGTTTCAACACTATCGTATTATTAATATGTCTCCATCTCTAGAAAAATAGATATCACCACTACCATAGTTTTTGGTGTATGTAGTTTTGGACTGGTATAGAAGACTATACCACATGGAATTTACTATACATTGACTATTCAACATATCCAGCTCAACTTGAGTGTTCAGGCAACGAGAGCTCCACCCTTCAGCGTGCTCATCTCAGCTCGTCCCTTCAGCGTGCTCAGCTCAGCTCAACCATTCAGCATGACCAGGCCAGCTCGTCCCTTCAGCGTGACCAGGTCAGCTCGTCCCTTCAGCGTGTCCAGCTCAGCTCGACCCGTCAACATGCCTTGCTCAACTCTTGTCTTCAGGTCAACTAGAGCTCCACTTCCTCACGTTACCATGCAACGAAAAGTTATGGTCCTCATAAGAAGTGTTTCATGTTGTGCCACGCGTCCTGCACGGATAAGTGACGTAAGCTGTACGTGCTGTCATGTACGGATGAGATACACAGAGAAGGAGTAACCAATATTGCTAATGGGCCTGGACATCCATAGAGAGGCCCATTAGGTCAAGAAAATGATGATTATAAAAGAGGGCACTTAGAAAGCAAGAGGGATGGATTATTTCTAGCCTATACATTGTATTTTCACCTTAGTCATTTTAGAGTATTCTTGGAGCTCCTCATAGGTAGCTCCACTGAATATCTCATCTATTGTAATTCATATTTACATACGTGAACAAGTTTAGTTTTTGTCACCAGTATTAAAAATACGTGTCTTTAAGGTTTGTAATGTGGGGTAGAGATAATCTCCATTTCTAAAAACTCAATAAAGGGATGATTCCAATTGGGATAAAAAGCACAAAACAATCAATTTAAAAAAAGATAAATGATATTTGTACAACCATTTTTAACAATTTATACTCACACATTTATGTTTATACTTTATCTCTCTATTGCTTTAGTTTTTGTACCAATATCATTTTTCTTTGTAAAATTATGGTTGTCCCAAAAGTTATCAATCAAAATAGTTGTTCAAATAACACAACTCTTAAAAAAAAAAGACTCAATTTTTTTTTTTTTATAAAAAAAAGAATAAATGCTGAAAACATTTAACACACTATCTTTCTAAGTCATTAATTTATTTTTAGGAATATATAAAGAGGATTCTAGCTGGTGTCATTGTGTTGCTTATATACCTCAAACTTATAGTAATGAACATATGCTCTTTTCTCTCTCTTCAGAAATGAAGATGATTATTACTCTGAAATTTGGTAAATTAAGTTAAAATAAGTTCATGTCATCTCATCAAAACATTCATGGATGCATTGTGATCTATTTACGACTATGTTTGATTTAGCATGGAAAGCGTCTAAACTAAAGTAGTTTGTTCTCAAAACAATTATATAGATATTTTTTAGGAAATTTACATTTAATTGTTTAAATGAGTTTTTTTTTAATAAAACAATTAAATTTCTTAATTCCAAAAAATACCATTTGTTTGGAGATTGTTATAATCAAATAAATGTTATATGTATAAACATAAACACATCATAATTTTATCCTAACAAATTAAAAAAATTACCGTGTTTAAGCCACTAGACGACCTAACGCTAGAAAGGTTCGAGGTAAATCTGTGTTAAGTAAGAGATCGATATAACTTACATCATCATTTCGGCGACGAATGAACAAAGAGCGTAACTTCATTTATAAAATATAATATTTTATACATTAACTATCTAGAATAAAACTTAGAATGTTTTATTCAAAACACTCCATATGTACTGTATGCACTATAGAGTATAGAGTGCATACATGGAAGTGAATACTTTTTTAAACGGTCTATTGTAAAATTTCAAAAAAGAAATTATATTGAAATACATTTTTTTTCATATCCTTGGAGTGTATATACTATACCTCAAAGAAAAAGTTGTGAATTCAGATACTAAAAAATAAATATGATTTTTTCAAAGGAAAATATAAATATGATTATTTATTAGCGATGTGATGAGAAAAGAAAATTTACAATTTCATAAAAGATTTAATTCACATGCAATATAAATTACCGTAAATCAATTAAAATCGTTGGATCATTACAAATATTTGAATTTAGTTGAATAGCAACTTTAATATAACAAGATACTAATTTGTGATTGATTAACACAATAGTTTTTCTTTTAAAGGGACACTGCCTCAAAATGAAACGCTTTTATAAATCTATCTTCATCATCTACAAACAAAACAAAAAATTTAAAACTCCTCTAAATAAAAAAAAAAACCACCCTACACTTTTTGTTGCTGTGGAATCCCCCTTTTAGTTTCTATCCGTTCATTTGAAATTTTGAATGATACATGTTGGTTCATATCATTGATAAAAGTGACATATTGTGGTATCCTTATGTCAAGGGTATGCATCACCACAGTTGACACTGATAATGACCCCAAAAACCCTAATTAATTCATAGGTAAGGTAAGGCTGGATGGACCAACCGTCTTAACTTCTTCTTATCTCTCACTTCACGGTCCAAAGAGAACATACACTTGGCAAGAGGAAAATTTTGGTAAGGGAAATGTTAATCGGTATCCCGGACATTGGTTAAGGAATTATAAAAGGAAATATTATCTTGGAATTTGTGTATTATACATTTTAAAAGTTAAAAAAGTGTTCTTTTCAATATAAAATTTGACATTTCTTTCTACTTTTAGTTCCTTAACTAGTGCCCCGGTTAATGGTTAACAAGACCCTTTTGGTAACAGTGGTACATGCCATGGTCCAAAATGATAATAAATAAGTTTAATAGCAGTTTTGACCCCCTATGTTTTAAGAAGTTACGATTTTAGCCCCCTAACTAAATAAATTACAAAACCGCCCCCCAAGTATTGACTTTTTTTGCGGTTTTGGCCCCGCCAATTTTGACCAAGTCAATGCACATGTGGACGCTACGTGTGTATTTATTTATTTATTTAAATTTTTTAATATATATATATTTTAATTAAAAAAATAAAAGAAAAATAATTTTTTAATAATTATAAAATAAATAAAATAAAAATAAATACACAAGTGGCGTCCAAGTCAGCTTTGACTTGGTCGAAATTTGTCTGAGGGGCCAAAACTGCAAAAAAAAGTCAATACTTAAGGGACGATTTTGTAGTTTATTTAGTTAGGGGGCCAAAATCGCAACTTCCTGAAACATAGGTGGACAAAACTGCTATTAAACCTAATAAATATTAGTGAGATATATTATTATTCGCACACATTAGATTTTAAAAAATCAATATATATTTGTAAATTCACAAGTTTGGCTATAATAATTTTTTTATAAATATAATAAACTTTATGTTAAATGAGCTTAAATATGACTCGTGAAAGCTAGCTCTTTAGACTAGGATCAAAGGTGGCCATGCACATATATGCATAAAATAGAACGTAAAGTTTTGAATAATAATAACTTGATACCAATTGACTAAACACCAAGATCGGCCTAAGACCCCAGCTACTACCAAAGCTATGACTTTAAGCGTCCCAAAAAAGTTAACTTAATAATCTTATTTTTAAATGTTCGAATTTCAATGAAATGATGATTAATTTTGTCAACAAAAAAAAATGATGATTAATTCTTTCAAAAATAAAATAAAACGATGATTAACTTTTTTATTTTATTTAATATCAACATTTTTTTTATCAGATTTCAAATTTTTAACTTATAAGGAATAAATAAGTAATTTAATTTGTTATCTTATACTTTCAAATTAAATTCAGGATAATGATTTTAACTAGAAAGAAAAAAATAAATAAAAAATTAAATATTTAGATTCAAGTGGTTAATGACGAGAACCGAATGGTTAACATAAAAATATAGAATAAGATAATTTTAAGGATTAACTTTTCATATCAGATTATCTCATCAAACATTAAATTGAAATAAAATATGATAGAATTATATTGGCAACCTAATAGACCATTAAGGGTGCATTTGATTTGCTAAAAAAATAAAGGATATGACATGACAACTTCAATTGTACAATGTTTAATTTGTAAAACTATTTCTGAAACAACACAAACTAGAGGTAAAGGGATATTAGAAAAACAAAAAAAATTGTCACTCGCTTAACCACAACACAACTTTCTGTTCTTCGTACAAGTTATTTAAAATACAAAAATAATTTTTGTCCATAAAAAGTCGTTTAAAATTAAAAATCATTCAATACCATAAAAACTTATCACGTGTTGTTCTGCCCTGTGTTGTGTTGTTCTGTCTAGCACTTACTATTTAACAAATCAAACACATTTGTAGTTTCTTCATTTCTATTTTATCCTAAGTATTTGGAATCGGAGTTTAATGTATTTATTAAATAAGTCTTGTTAACGAGTGTTTGCAGAACACTCTTTAAGAATTCCAAATTTGAAAAATACTCCTTCAAAAAGTTAAATATTACAAATTTTAATACATTAATAATATACACTTTTATAAAAACTTATTATTAAAGATTTTTAAAGAATATCCTTGAAACACTTGTTAACATTTCCCTTATTAAATTAGCATTAGCCGTTGATTCCCAAAATTATTTATGGTGAGTATTTCTATCATCCCTACTTCTACGTTCTAACAAAACAAAATGTTGCATGCAAACAAAGAAATGCATAAAACAGAAACAGAATGATAGATAATAACCCAAGCAAACTAGCTTAACCAAATCTTTCACCTCTACTGCACACTTGACAATGACATATGAGAAAGAGTAATGGAATTAATAAAGATGTAGTAGTTGGTTGAACTTTCCAGAACTTTTAAGTGATTAATTGATCAAATTTAATTTAAATTAAAAGGAAATGTTAATCGGTATTCTCGGAGCATCAGATAAGAATATTAAATAAAGAAAATTATTACTATTTATTTTCATAAAAAGTAAAAAAAAAAGTTTAATTTTGTAGTAATAATTTCTTTTTTGGGTATCCTTAACCGGTGTTCCGGGGTACTGGTTAATATGACCCTCCATTAAATGCATCCAAACTATGGAAACCTTATGTCTATTTTTTTTTTTATGAAATAATCTAGTGGTTGAGGTTAACACATTTTAAATGTGGAGAAATAAGGAATACAAAGTTCGAACTTAATATTGTTCTTGCAACCACTAACTGAATTGTGCTTACAAGATGTCATAGGTCGATTTTAATTATGAATAAAATGGAGAAAAATCATGAAACATTATTTTAATTAGAAAAAAATTCATCCAAAATAAGAAGGTACAATTTTCAAAAAGAGAAAAAATTACAAGATTGAATGCAAACGTTGTGCAACAAAATGTGGCCACAAACACTCCCTCTTTTTTCTTTAATGGAACACAATCCATCCCTTCTTAACTTTTAAACTAATTCGTCCAAATTAATGTCATTTATGATTTACTCCTATAGTACACGTTTATGTCTTGAATTCGAAAAAATAATAGCTGTATGTAGTTCACACTTAAAGAAAAAAGTTGGTGGGATTATTAGTGACCGAAATTTCAAATTTCCGACATTGACCTGGCAATGGCAAACGAATTAGATTAGACAGTACAACAACAACAATTAGAGTTTAGTTTAGGTAACCAGTGACGAGGTAATGGAGTACCGTTTTTCTTTCCAGATGGAGTAAGGTTTGTAACTTTTTGTGATATGGAGTACTTTTATAATTAATTATTATATGGAATATTCATATGGCTATTAAATTGAAAAAGTATTGACCAAATGACTAAATTGAAAAGAAAAAAAAAACAGTTCTACATAGGATATAAAAATACTCAAAATGATTCTATAAATAGAGATCATGCATTTTTTATTGTGCAAGTATTTACGAACCTAACATGAATCAAACCCCAATATTATTAATATTAGGCGTGACGAGTGTATTGAGAAAAATTAATCCAAATCCCACATCAAATGGAGAAAAGATTTAAATAATTTTATAACAAGTGACACATTTTACTTTATAAATCAGTTTTGTAAACTAGGACTATATTTCTCCTGCACATTTTTTTATCTTCATATCCAATTTGTTCTAAAAAAAATAATCAGAAAAATAATCTCTACTTTGAATCTCCAAAATAAAATAAGTTGGACACAAGTTTGTGCATCAACTTGCATAACCAGGTAGATTTTTTGTGTCGATTTACACTGATTAATTTCTCACTTGACAATTGACACATGTTTGGAAGGATTATTTAAATTTGTAAAACTCTCTTTAAATAATAATATGTAAACTTCATTGTTGAGTTTGTGTGGAGACAGGCAAATAAAACAACACGTACATTAGTAAAGACGACCACAAACGCATACATTAGCAAACACGACCATATTATCGGTTTGCTTTTAGGTCTTGGTTGATATACCAAATTGTGTTGAACACATTTTGATTAATGAAATGTTATAAGTTTGTTTCCTTAAAAAAAATTGACACCATTAACCCTTGTTTAATAGACTTCTGATTGTTTTGGAACGTTGAGAGCGGCAATAGACTAAAAATTTAGAACCACTAAGAGATTTAGACATCACATCTCTACCCAAAATCTTAATATATTAGATATATGAATCATCTCTTGTATATCCAACGTTACGTTTCATGTATTTCTAATATGTGTAAAACTTAATTACTCACGATTGAATTCCAAAGTTGATAACCAAAAGATAACAAATTAATCTCCATAAGATATATCCAAGATTATAAGACCTCCATTGACCTCCTCATGATTTGTTTGAAGCTAGCCTACATTGAAGGTGAAAAATTAAAGTAATCTTTTTACCATTTTTGCAATCTTATGCTCTCTCAATCAAAGGTTCATCCTTTTTACGGTCACTCAATTTTTTTGTATTCCCCTATCAGGCTTCTCACACCTGTGAAGAAAGGATGTTAGATAGGGGATTTAATTTAAGGGCTAGGGATTGTTTTTTGTCAAAAAAAAGTCAGGGATTTAAAATGTGACTCGGATATCAAAACATTCTTTCTTATTTATTTAATTAATTTGTCTCTTGTTCTATTTCATATAAAAACATCGCTTGATAGCGTAGTCCTAAAAAAAATGGCAACTAAGCAAATGCACAATACAACTAAACTAAAGTAAAAAATAAATATTGCAGTGGTAGTTAACGTAACGACAAATTGGTTCCAATTTAAATTTCTCCATAAGTAAGAGTAGGATTATTATTTTTTTGTCCAAGTAATTTTTTTTGAAGGAAGATATTTTTTTCTTGGTGACCTATTAAGTTGAATATTTTTGACCAAATCGGATATTATTTCCTCTATTCCAAACATTTTGTAATCTTATCAATTTATTTTTGTTTCAAAATCAGAAATATATATTTTTTAAAAAGGAATTATGAGTATTTTCAAAATTGAACATATAAAAATCTTTAATTTTCAACTATACCTTCTTATTGTTTTTTTAATCGGATATCTATCTTCTACACGCAACTACATAAACTCAGGTCAGATATAAATGTAACGGATGAAAAAAGTTTTAACCTTCTTATTGATTTACTAGCTAGTATAAAATAATTAATGATAAAATTAAATACTTTAATATAAATAAATTATTTCTTAATCTAGCTATTTGAAAAGTCGTAAAGTTATGGAATGATGTATGGTTAATGAATTACCTCTTTGTAGCACCACACGTGTGAGATCTTGATTATGAAGCAAATATATGTATATAAATGACGACATATGAAACCAATAATCAAACCTGTTATTTCAGCCATCATAAATTAGTTTGGGTCTTATAACTACTTAACAAACCCCACATACATAGTGCCAAACCTTACGGAGGAGAGTGTATCCCTTAAATGCTGCAGTTGGTGCAGTGCAACCCTCATTACTCCATCATCAACATTTAGCCACACAACCAAGTCAGAGAAATATATGCTCTTCATTTTTCATAACATTTTTTTTTTTTTGTGAGAGACATCATCATAGAAAACAAAAACAATTACCAAAACGGAGATGAACTATTGTGAGACAAATTGTGTTGTCAAGAGGAACAAAGGTAAAGAAACTGATGAAACCTTGTCTTTTACACAGTCCAAGGATAATATAAAGATGTCGCATGATCGGAACAAAGGAAAACAACAACGTTACTCTCTTGTCTCGTTTATGGAACTACCGAATTATATGAAGGATAATGAATATATTTTACGTTATTATAGAGCCAATTGGCCTTTGAAAGAAGCTTTCTTCAGTCTCTTTCGTTGGCATAATGAAACTTTGAATGTTTGGACGTAAGTTTTTCATCAAGATCTGTCAATCTATCATGTTTTTTGATTAGGCTAACGTTGTTGATTTGTTTTTTCATGTGCCTTTTCAGACATTTAGTTGGATTTATTCTGTTCCTTGGGTTGACCTTGGCCAATTTGATGAAGCCTCATGTGGTGGATCTCTTACAACAATTTACAAGGTATTTTATATTAATTATATACATTTTTTTGAATAATTAATTACTATATTATATTTATATGTGTTTATATGTGAGAGGACAAAGCTACTACATAAACACACACACACACTGTCAGAAAGAATAAGAGAACCCCTCAACATTTCTCAGAAAGCATATGCCAGCTGTTATGAGCAAATCATTTGTATTGTGTATAATTTTTAGAATAAACAAGAGAATTGTAATTAAAATAATAATAATTATGTCCAACACCTTATACAATACACTCCGGCCTACTACTAAGAATTGTATGTTTATATGATGTCGAATGTGTGTACAAAAATATTTCTGTTAAAGAAAACAACAAATACATAATGAAATATGAATTTAGCTCTGGTGTAAAATGAGCGAATCAATGATTGTTATTCAATAAACTCATTTATTTGTTATTGTATCCTTGCAATATTTGAATTTGATTTGTTAATTTTGTTTACATTAACTTTAGAGGAGCTGGATCTCTAAAATACCTTAGTAACCTTACCAATTGAAAACTATAATTTTATTAGCAGAAATTCTGAAAACTAAATAAATTTGGAACAGGGCTTATGTCTGCATTTTGTTATTGCTTAACACACTCAAAGCAAACATGAGATGAAAATGGTTTCTTGGCTTCATGCACACACGTTTGATTATAAAATAAATAAAGTTAGTTAACAATAACAACTAGATCTTGGGGAATCGGTTTAAATTCAAGTTTAGGTAACCGTCCTGTTGACAAAACCAATAGTACTAAAGTTTCTATGTAGTTTGTCGTGGACATGTAATTAACTTGAACAAGGATACTTAGCAAAATTGCTTTTTACATTATCTATTCCAATATTAGCTTCTAGTTTTGTTTTTTGTGTTTGTTTTTATATTATTCAATTTGAATGAAGATTTTTATTAGGTGAACCGTCTAGCTAATAGCATAGTGTCTCTTACCACAATTCTCAACTAATTTTGCATATTATCTTTTTGTACATAGGTCTATCTCTTCAGGTGGTGAAAAAAATGTTTCTGATAGCATCAAAGTCTTGGTAAGTCGGCTCATTCTACTAAAAAAATAAATAAATTGAGTTACCAACGGAAATTATGGACCGAAAAAAATGATATATGTAACACTTAGCAACGAAATTATGAACGGATTTCATTTTTAGTACTGACAATGTAAGAATTTGCAGGGAACGGCGTTACTCTTTGATTTAAACCATCAATTACCATTGACAATGGAAGTTGAATCCTTGGAATTTGTTATAGCAAGGTGGCCATTCTTTGTCTTCTTAGGTGGTTCAATGTTCTGTCTCCTCTCTAGCAGCATTTGTCACCTATTTTCATGTCACTCCCATGACTTAAACCTGTTTCTGTTAAGAATAGATTATGTCGGAATCGCTGTCATGATCATAACCTCATTCTTCCCTCAAATTTACTATGTTTTCCTATGTCAACCTCATTGGCAACTCATCTACCTAGCCGGTATTACAGCCATGGGACTATTCACCATAGTAACATTGCTTTCCCCATCACTTTCTACCGGTAAACACCGCGCTTTTCGAGCTATGCTGTTCTGTTCAATGGGACTTTTCGGCATTGTACCTGCAGTTCATGCTTGTGTTGCGAATTGGGGAAATCCTCGGCGCAATGTTACACTAGCATATGAATGTGTCATGGCATTGTCTTACTTGATAGGGACTTTGTTCTATGTGACGCGGATACCGGAAAGATGGAGGCCTGGTTGGTTTGATTTAGCAGGACATAGTCATCAAATATTTCATATTTTGGTTGTGGTTGGTGCATTATCACATTATGCAGCTACTCTTAAAATGCTTGAATGGCGTGACACTTTTGGGTGTGACAAGGCTTAAATTAAGGATCTATGTTTCACAACATATATATATGTATGTATGTATGTATGTATGTGCACAGCATGAGATGGATTCTCTGCATTGTTGGATTTCAAGCAACTATGAGATAATTACAACTCAATTCAGAGGCTTATGCCATTCATCAAAATGTTAAATAGTATTTGTTGTCTTCTTCATTCTATCAACTGAGTCTAAACTCTCATGTATTTTTCTTTCTCCCCCTCCCATTTGAATTTGTTATTCAATATATTATTGTACCTAGAATTTATTATTCAAAAAGTATGTTATTGTGTTACTCTTAGAAACACTAGTTTAGGTATGCAAGTGTTCTACTGATTATCTTCAAATTAATGGTATGAGTTAGGAATCATCTCAGTTTATTGGAATCGCTAAGTTAGACCTTGAAGTTGAAGCAATCAAGTAATTTGTATATGAAAGTTATCGAAATTTTAAAATGATCAATGAAAAATGAAAATATTCTATTATATTAGCCTTTTATCAAACAATGTAAAGGACTAAATTGATCAAACCAAAAGGACTAATGTGGTTGAGAACCCAAAAAGACTAAAGTTGAAGAATTTCAATTTGAAGGACACTTTTTTTGATACAACAATAATTTTATAGACTAGTTTGACAACACTTTTGTTAGAAACATTTTTGTACTAGCTTGATTTTAGATTGGATATAATGGTGTATATTGCAGTGCTCCAATAGTAGACCTATAGGGTAAGATAGGTACAAATTTGCTCCAACCTTACAATCTACTCTCTAGTCTCTTCAACCATAGGAGTGAAAATAATTCATGTAGCATTTTAAATGTGACCTTTAACAAGAAATTGATGACGTGTTTGACCTATGATAATAGGAAGGAACAACGGACATTGTTTAGCTTGAGTTCATTGTCAAGAAAGTGATTTAATTCATTAAAATGCATGATATACAAGTCTATATATGCAAGCACCACCTTGAGCCAAGTGCACTAGACCTAGTGGACCATAATTAAATGTATGTTTTGACATATTCAATTTAGCCTCTTAAAAAAAATGATTTGACATTTTCAATTTTTTTTGTACAAATCTTTAAAAATAGGAAATAAAATTAAAATAATGGACAATTTTATAATTAAAAGTAAAAATAGAAAATAATAACAGAACATTTTTTGGTATACCAAACTTTAGTCTTATTGAGTTATTGTGAGCTCGTTGTCATGCAATAAAGAATTCTCTTAATTAGGAAAATATGTATATATTTTTGATAAATTAACTTTCAAATGAGACTAAGGGCATATATGTCACTTGTCATCTTCATTAGAAACATTTCAATTGTTCTCAATATGTATATATGTCGCTTACACCCCCAATATGTATATATGTCACTTGTCATCTTCATTAGAAACACTTCTTAACTTCTCAAACAACATTTAATATATGTTTGGTTTTGATTTTGAAGGGTCAAACGTGGTATTTTAAAGGTTGTAGAATGAGAATCAATTTTGCTTCTATAATTGATTTTAGCCTTAAATTTATTATTAAATCTAATTTTACATAAATACATCAAAATATATATCATTTTACATTCAACTAACTTTTATCCATAATCAATTCCCTCAAAATCAATTTTTATTAGCTAACTTTACATCCATACACATACCCTTGTATTATTTGTTCACAAATACTTCTAGTCAAATCTTCATGATCAATGACAATGAATTGATTCAGTTACGAATATACAAAATAACACATTGAAATTTGAAATTTAATTTAAAAAATAGGAATTTAACAACAATAAATTAACTATCTTTGAGAAGGAAAAAAGAACTAATTAGAGAGATATTTAAATTTGATCAATTTTATTTTGGGTCAAATAGTCAGGTCGTTAGACTCACACCTTAAAAATTAAGAAGTGGAAAATCTCGGATTTGAACTCAACTATCAATTGAGTTGCATTTACGGGAAGATCATTATTTTTTTAATATATAGAAAACATGTTCAAATTTTGTTACGGGAAGAGCATTAAATTCGTTGTTTTGGATACGAACCCTAACGAGTGAGGTGCAATTGGTAAGCGACGATGAAAGCTTATTGGTGAATTTGTTTTTGAAGAGATTGAACCTAACAAGATTATTTACTTTAAGGATCATGTTAATTTGTGCTCTTAGGGTACATGTTAAGGAACATAAAAGTAGAAATGTTCTCTCAAATTTTTTGCTTTCAATTTATTATAAATTTTAAAATTAAATTCAATGCATACATTTCAACAAAAAGTTACTATATTTGACTCGTTAACTTGTGTCTTAAGTGCACAAGTTAGTTTTTCCCTTATTTTAAATATGTTTTTGGGATTGAACCTTGAATCGAGGTTTCGGAAACATTGATTTATTGTAGTAATTCTTGAAACCGAGTTTTGGTAGTAGTGTAGCCGTGCGTGAATTGTTGGAAACAAAGAAAATGTTGAGTTTGGAAGCTCACCAATTCCTTGTAGAATAGCACTATTCAGCTTATTATCCATGAGTCTCACCTCTTCTAGTTTATTAAACATTTCTATTTTTTATGGAATTGAACTTGTGAGCTCATTTTATGATAAATATAGAACTTGTAGTGATTTCAATTTCCCTACGCTTGATGGAAATTTACCATGGAGAAATTCTAATATGGTCACAGGATCAAAGAAAAATTGTTTGATCACACACGCATGAAAAAAATATTTTTTTAATAATAAGGAGGAAATTGATAAAAAAAACTAACGACTACTCTATTCTGCATCTTTCATATATTTAAGGATATTTTAATATAAATTTAAGTTTTGAATGAATTTTACCTACAAGATATTGCTACTCAAACAAACTTCAAAATACTTAAAACTTTATCTTGAAATAATGTTAGGTTTAAATACGTATTTGACTTTATTTCGTTTTTTAATTTAAATTACATGTGAATGAATTGATGGAACAAAAATTCACTTAAATTTTTATTGAAAAAAATTTGCTAAAGTATTTGGGGTAGGATATATTGATGCGTTGCATATTCATATAAATAACGCCCATAAAAAATGGAAAATATTTCGAAGACATACAATATCCATTTTACAAGGGAGAGAGATAGGAATAGAAAGTTAGGAGTAATAGCAGATGAGAAGAGAAAAACAGAGATAAAAATGAAGTATTGAAAAATGTAGACAAACCAATACATATCCACTCAATCCAAACAGGGCTCTTGAAGTATCTTTATCTTTGTCTCTCTTAACTGTTTTATGTCTTGGATTAAAACAACATAAGCATGAAACCTCATTGGGAAACCATTGAGGATGTTGATACAATGAAGAGAATCAGAGTAGCAAACAAAATTAGTAATACCCATTTCTTTGGCCAACATGAGACCCTTATAGATGACATAAAGCTCAACGTACAAGATATCAAGTAAATTTTAGATGTATCCAATCCAGTAAAGCCTGATAAGAAAAAACCTGCATCATTTCTTAAAATTCCTCCATAACCTGCTCTTATAGGAGATCTAAGGCAACTTCCATCAACATTAAGGATGACACAAGAATGATTATTGTTGTTCCATTTGATGAATTGGGCTTCATGAGTAGTACTAGAGATGAAAGGATAAGAAGCTTTGAGGGTATCAACCATACCTTGAATGTTGAAGGATAACTTAGTGTTCAACCGGTTCTTGTTTCCTAAGCACATCAAGTTTCGATTCCTCCATGCCCACCAAATTGTTGCTGCAAAAAGGAAATAGTAAGGCCCCATCACCCTGTTCTTGATCCAATTTATAGTGTCGTCGTTAGAGAAAAAATCAGATTGATTAAATCCTGCTTGCTGCCACAAGTGCTTAGAATGGGTTCAATCACACACACACAATGAAGAAAAGTCTCATCATATGCAGAATGGGCTACATTTCTATGAACGGGTCAGGTTCTTCCTCTTTCTGGTCATGCCCTTGGTGTTCTCTTCGTTTCATAGAGTCCCTTGCTCCCTGCATTGACATTCATGATATGTTGCTGTCAGTTAAAGATGTATTCTCTTCTGGCAGCCCCCATGCTCACATTCTTTACACTCAGCTTCCCTCATTTGCCATAGACCTCATAAATAATATGCAACTCAATTTCAATGCTTCTGCAGAGAACGCATTCATATGGACTCATAACAAAAATTGCATCTACACTGCTAATAGTGGATATTCTTGGATATTGGCTCGCATGAATTCGGTAATCAACTCTCCTTTGTCTTGGTCTTGGTTTTGGAAATTACAATCGTCGAAGAAGATTAAATTCCTGTTTTGGTTAGCTAGTCAAAATTCGGTACCTACTCTCTCTATGTTGAATGAGTGTTTAGAAATAAAAGTTTTACGAATATTATTCTTCTTACTAAAAAAATCAACAGGAAAATTTACAAACTGAAAGAAAGTTGAATCAAAAAGCAATTAATTTGGCAAAATTAACATGCGTAATTGTACTAATCACATCATAAGATAAGATTTTGCTTAAAAAAATCATCATAAGATATAAAATTTGACTTAGAGTATACTAGTACTACATTTTTTGAGATCATGGATCTCTTCACCTCTCGAGGAGGTTGGACTTTCCTCACTTTCAGTCAAATCCGCAGTTTGAATTTCAATGTACAAAGCTCACAAACCAATAAATGTGTGATCCAAGAGAGAATTTCAATGTGATCCACACGTGAATTAATGAGATTCAAATATAAATATCAAACCATTGAAAATATGTTAAAAATATGTAGTACTCCACTATAAAGTAGTATATCCCTCTTTCTCGTATCTCAATTCTCATTCTCAAGTGCTTAACGTACAATATAATTCCTTTTAAACTTGCACAAAAATAAATGTTCTCATTCATGATCCATGTGCAAGGTAATTTGTAAATGTATACAACTACACTAACCCTACTTTTCAGGTTGATGATACAATACATGCCTTCAACCATACGAACACCTAATACTAAAAGATTGTTGAATAGTCTTAGAATAACTTAGGTCTGCAACTTCTTAGACATGCTCACATGACTTCATTTACATTACCTTAATTACTCCTAACATATATAATTAAATATCATGAAGGCAAATATTCATTCAACCTGCAACTCTGAAACTGTCATACATGGAGGCCTTAAGATGTTTCACAACTTCACTGTTACTACCACTCTTCTTCTTCCTCATTTTTCTCTTCACTTCTCAAAAAGGATTTCATTTTTCCTTCTTTGTTTTTCCTTTCTCTCTTCCTAGTATAAAAGACATGAATAATGCAACACAAGTAATTAAACCTCATCAGTTTCTGACTTATAACTCTGCATATAGAAGCTTTGACCATAAAGAAAACAGTAGCATTAAGGTATTAATGATCAACAAAAAAGTTTCAGCTCAAAGTTTTGTATTATCTATCTGTTTTCTCAAACCAAAGTTTCTATTTCATCATCTTTGTTTGCATGCAGAAAATTATGAGTAGCTTGGATAGAGTTGAAGGAAGTTTGTCCGAAGCTCGAGCCTCAATTCGAGAAGCAATTCTTTCAAGGAATTACAGTACTTCAAGGAGGCGTGATGTTTTTGTCCCAAGAGGGTCCATTTACAGAAATCCATATGCTTTTCATCAGTTAAGTTTGAGAAATTCTTCTGAATTAAAATTTCAATGTTTTAGTCTTTAAAAATGGCACTGTTGCATTCGCGACTTTGATATTATAAAAAATTATAATCAAATATAGTTAGCATGACTTTGATACTGCGAAAAATCATAGTCAAATACAGCTAACGCAACCATGTAATTGTGATGTTGCAACTACTATAGCGGTTGCTGATAACTTTTAAAACATTGGACATATATAGTTGCACCTGCAATTCGAAACCTTGATAACCTACTATGATTCTTTATTACTAACAAGTCCTTGTATTTTTCTCTAAATAAAATTATGAAAATCAGGAGCCACATGGAAATGGTGAAGAGATTGAAGATTTGGGTATACCAAGAAGGAGAGCAACCAATAGTACATGATGGACCAGTGAACAACATATATGCAATTGAAGGTCAATTCATTGATGAAATAGACAATAGCAAAATGAGTCCTTTTAAGGCTAAGCACCCTAATGAGGCACACATATTTTTCCTTCCTTTTAGTGTTGCAAATGTGGTTCAATATGTTTATAAGCCAATTATGTCCAAAAAGGATTTCAACCGTGACAGACTTCATAGAATGGTGGAGGATTATGTAAATGTTGTGGCTCATAAGTATCCTTATTGGAATAGAAGCAATGGTGCTGACCATTTTCTCCTCTCTTGTCATGACTGGGTAATTTTCTTCTCACACTTCATTTGATTAATTACTAGGAACTTAAACATGCTGAGGTTTATTATTGTTTTTCCATAATATGCATGTATGCAATGTCTAGTGTCTATAACTCTGCATTAAATTTGTTTAACCATCATGTACATTTTAAAAATATTGCTAATATATACTTCAATCAAATACTAATTATTGTAGTGAATTTGGTTATGAAGGCATGTCCCTATTATTTATTTTTATTTTGCTGAAACATGTCATAATTTTAATCCATGATGTTTTTTTAGAAAATTCATATAACAAATACCTAATGTATTTGATGAACCTGGTGTCAGACAGAATAAATGCCTTACTTGGAGATTCATATTTCATGTAATGTTTTCAATTCTGCAGTTCAATTAGTCTGACATAATAGAAATATTTTATTAACATTATAACCTATGCTTTAAATTTTTTAATGTCTGCAACCAAAGTTTAAATGCTTTACTTGATAATTCAGGCACCAGAAATCTCAGATGCAAATCCAAACCTCTTCAAAAACTTCACAAGAGTCTTATGCAATGCCAACACTTCTGAAGGGTTCCAACCCAAAAGGGATGTGTCTATCCCTGAAGTGTACTTACCAGTTGGAAAGTTAGGCCCACCAAATCTGGGCCAAAGCCCATTAAACAGAACCATATTAGCCTTCTTTTCTGGTGGGGCCCATGGTGACATTAGAAAATTATTACTAAATCATTGGAAGAACAAAGATGCACAAGTTCAAGTTCATGAGTATCTTCCAAAGGGTCAAAACTATACAGAATTAATGGGACTAAGTAAATTTTGTTTGTGTCCAAGTGGATATGAAGTGGCTAGTCCAAGAATTGTGGAAGCAATTAATGCTGGGTGTGTACCTGTGATTATTTCTCAGAATTATTCCTTGCCTTTCAATGATGTGTTGAATTGGAGTGAATTTTCAGTTGAAATTCCAGTGGAGAAAATAGTAGAGATTAAGAATATATTACAAAATGTTACAAAAGATAAGTACATGAAGTTGCATATGAATGTGATGAAAGTTCAAAAGCATTTTGTTATGAATAGGCCTGCTAAGCCTTTTGATGTGATGCACATGATACTTCATTCAATTTGGCTTAGAAGACTTAATTTCAGACTCATTGACTCAAAATAAATAAAATAAAAGTTGTTTCTGCATGCTGGGTGTGTAACTGTGATTTTTCAAGTAATTATGTTCTGTGAACATTATAGATTCAATTGAAATATAAATGTATAGATCCTAATGTAAACCATGGCACATGGCCTGATTAAAGTTTCATCTGTAACTGTGATATGATTAATTAATGTACATTAGTTAAAATTTCAACACTGCTCTTATTTTAGCTAACGCTTGTGTATGTTATTAACTTATTTGATGTCTTTTTCCAAAATTTAGCAGATGCTTAATGCAATAGAAATGTTAAGGACATGTACACGTGAGCATCTATGTAAGTGGGCCGTAGCTGACGGCACCATTTATTCGTTATTGGTATCTTTTCTATATATAAAATTGATTAGCTTTTGTTTTGTTTTGTTTTGAGATAAGATAAGATTATTTATTTGGTGTTAGGTCGTGTTCATGACATTTGTGCACTTGACTCTATTAATTTATAACTAAAGTTATTTTATACTACATGGTGGTGATACTGAGGCATCTTTCTTTGTCTTGGGGCAGATTTACAAGTTCTGAGATGAAAGTTTTCAAATCTTCATTAATATGCCCTTTGATCTTTCTAGTGCTCTTCCTCAATTTTTTCCTTGTTATTTTCACTCCAAATGAAAATCATATGATCCATATCAACTCACCTCATGAGCTTCTCTCGATCTCATCAAATAATGTTAGCTACAATAATATAAGTTAAACATGGATTAAGGTGCTCTCATTGTTCTCACATGTCTTTTTAATTTTTTGTTTTGTTTTCAGTTTGGTGATGGGAGAAAGAACATGACTAGTTTGGAGAAGATTGAAGAAGATTTAGCACAAACAAGAGCATTGATTCAGAGAGCAATTCGGTCCAAGAAGTCCACAACCAACATGAAACAGAGTTTTGTTCCAAAAGGGTCCATTTACTTGAATCCACATGCTTTTCACCAGTTAAGTTTAATTATAACAATTTCAAATCTATGCTTTTCAGCTAAACCAGTTTGGTTATACTTGTACAATAATATGTTTTCCCCTAAACCAGGAGCCACAAGGAGATGGTGAAGAGATTCAAGGTATGGGTATACAAGGAAGGAGAGCAACCATTGGTGCATGATGGACCTGTAAACAACAAATATTCCATTGAAGGACAATTCATTGATGAAATGGACACAAGTAACAAGAGTCCATTCAAGGCTACTCATCCTGAACTGGCCCATGTTTTCTTTCTTCCTTTCAGCGTGTCTAAGGTCATTCGCTATGTTTACAAGCCTAGAAAGTCAAGATCAGATTATAATCCTCATCGCTTACAGCTTTTAGTTGAGGATTATATCAAAATTGTTGCCAACAAGTATCCTTATTGGAACATAAGTCAAGGTGCTGACCATTTTCTGCTTTCATGCCATGATTGGGTAGGTTCACAATTTCACCATTTTTGAATTTAAGTAGTCTATGTGATGATGTTACAAGAAAAATACCCTTTACTTAATGATTCAGGGACCAAGAGTTTCATATGCTAATCCTAAACTCTTCAAGCACTTCATCAGAGCACTCTGCAATGCCAACACTTCAGAAGGATTTTGGCCTAACAGAGATGTGTCCATCCCTCAATTGAATTTGCCTGTTGGAAAGCTTGGCCCACCTAATACAGACCAACACCCTAATAACCGAACAATCTTAACTTTTTTTGCTGGTGGTGCCCATGGTAAGATTAGAAAAAAATTGCTCAAGAGTTGGAAGGACAAGGATGAAGAAGTTCAAGTTCATGAGTACCTTCCAAAAGGTCAAGATTATACAAAGTTGATGGGTCTAAGCAAGTTTTGTTTGTGCCCTAGTGGACATGAAGTGGCAAGTCCAAGAGTGGTGGAAGCAATTTATGCAGGATGTGTCCCAGTGATAATTTGTGACAATTACTCTTTGCCTTTTAGTGATGTGCTTAATTGGAGTCAATTCTCCATGGAAATTGCAGTTGATAGAATACCAGAAATTAAGACTATTTTACAAAATATTACAGAAACAAAGTATAGGGTGTTGTATTCAAATGTTAGACGTGTAAGAAAGCATTTTGAGATGAATAGGCCAGCAAAGCCATTTGATTTGATACATATGATACTTCACTCTGTTTGGCTCAGACGTTTAAATTTTAGATTACATTTGAAACAAATGTACCCTTCTTAAGCACCAAAAATATCAAAATTAATAATATTTAATTTTTTAAAAAATAATCTTACTTCTACAAATGACATGATCATACTTTTCGATGGTTCTTATGACAACAATAAGGGAATGACTTCTACAAAAGATTTGATCATACATTGTGATCGCTTCAACAATAATGATGAGGGAGCTGCTTCTACGTTACCCTCCTCCAACTCCAAGAATTCATAGCCTTTGGACCTGAATATATTCCATTGTATTCGAATTGTAATTGTGGTCTATATATATACTTACTTTATTACTTTTTACTTTACTTTACTATTTATTACTTTATTATTTATTTATTATTTATTAAAATTGATGTCATATGAATTTCCAATTTTGTCCCTAGAGGGGCAATTTGGTAATTTTATAATTCCTTATCTTTGGAGAGTGCCAACTCATCCAAATTCTATATTTTATTTTATATTTTATATTTATTTTATAAGATTAAAAATAATCTTAAATTCAGTTGCTTCTTCATTGCCGTTGTGGGAGATTAAGGTATCGTTTGACCCGGCTGTTTTTCAACTTCTCTATATTTTTTAGGAGAAGTTAGTCTATCAAGCCCGGATACCCCAAAATGGAGATGTAACCGTACTGGATACGTATCAGATTCTGATACTCCGCGGATACGTACCCACGAAGTATCAGAATTAATTATTTTAATTTAAAATATATATTTTATCGGATACTTATAAGATAATCGACAGATACACACGAATACTTATACATTTTTTATTTTGATCACATGTATTATTTTTTGTAAATTGCGACTTTTATGATTATATAGTATTGAATAGTAATCAATGTTTTTCTAAGTATTTTACATGCATATAAATTTTAGTATAAATAATTTGTTAACGTATATTAGCCGTATCGTATCCTAATTTTAAAAAAAAATTTGTATCCGCGTACCCGTATTTGTACTACGTATCCGGGCTTCATAGGGTCGAACACAATATCAATTAAATGCTTACTAAAAAAAACACTTTTTTTGAATGCATAAAATTGAATGGAATGAGCTTTGGCCAAAAGTTGTTGAATGTTACTTTATAAAACTACTTCTTGACAATTTATTTCAAAAACACCTCTTTTCAACTCACGTTGGAAACCTTTTCTTTTATTTTTAATATTATATTTCAATATGTTTTTTCTTCCATTTATATTAATTTTATTTAATTTTTTGAACCGTTCCATCTAAATTTTTAAGGAGGTTTCATTTAATTTTATTATCTTTTTTTCAAAGGAATTTTATTATCTTTTTATCACTTATATATTTAATTTCAATATCGTTTAATCATCACAACCTCACAAATATTTTATTCACGTTGTCATTTAATGATACCAAATATTTTTATTTCCTTTCTTCAACCTCGCGAATACACACACACACATTAACGTTTAGAGTAATATTTTATGGTCATTTGTCTGTTTTTTTGTTACGTTAATGCATATAATTTTTTTTAGTGTTGCTTGGTTGAGTGCTACCTCACCGATTTTTTTTAACTATTTTCCAATTTTTATATTTTTAAATTTTTTTAACTATTTTCCAATTTTTTTAATATTAACTATTTTCCAATTTTTTCTTCCAATTTCAGTTGCTTCTACACTGCTGTTGTGGGAGATTAAGATATCGATTGACCCGATTTTTTTTCAACTTCTCTACATTTTTAAGGAGAATTTAAGCCAAATACAATATCAATTAAGTACTTACTAAAAAAGACACTTTTTTTTTAATGCATAAAATTGAATGGAATGAGCTTTGGCCAAAAGTTGTTGAATGTTATTTCAAAAAACTACTTCTCGACGATTTATTTCACAAGCATCTCTCTTCAATTCACGCCGGGAACCTTTTCTTTTATTTTTTAATATTATATTTCAATATTTTTTTTTCTTCCATTTTTTTTTTGAACCGTTCCATTTAATTTTTTTTAAGGATGTTCCACTTAATTTTATTACCTTTTTTTTTCAAAAGAATTTTATTATCTTTTTATCATTTATATATTTAATTTCAATATTGTTTAATCATCACAACCTCACAAATATTTTTATTCACGCTGTCATTTATGATACCAAATATTTTTATTTTCTTTCTTCAACCTCGCTAATATATACATACACACATTAGCGTTTAGAGTAATGTTTTATGTGTGTCTGTTTTTTTGTTACACTGATGCGCATAATTTTTTTTGGCGTTGCATACTGCGTATTTTTATTTTTATAAGATTTTGATTTTAATTAAAAGTAAAATTGTAGATATCTTTTCTTCAAAAAAGGTATAGGTACCTAAAAAAACTATGCTTAATTTTTTTATTATTCATAAAAACTAACCATATTTGTTTCCATGACACCAACAATGTAACAAATATAATATAAATTTTTATATTTTTGAAAGAGACCAAAAATATGGTATTCTTATAACGAAATTTGTTATAAAGTATAATTGAAATAAAAAAAATCAACTATTTTGATATTATTTATGTTATTATTTCAGACTCCTTATATTGTTTATCCTATTCAAATATTTAACAAGTCATTTATATGATGATACAAATTTGTATTCATGTTACACAAAATAAACGTTATTGAGTAAATATAGTATTTGTAAAAAAAAAAAAAATTTTTTTTTTTAACATTTTTGGCCTTCAGAAAATATTTTAAACATTTTTATTTATTTATTTATTATGTTAATTCATAATAAATTCAAAGTTTTGTCCTCGTGAACTTTTGATAGGAACAATGCATAAATAAATCTTACTTTGTTATGTGGAATTTAGTAGAGGTCATGATGATTGAATTTTAGCTCATTGTAAGGTTTTGACACAATTGTTATTTTAGTTTCTGGTACTGTAGTTGAAAAAATTGATGCATGTGGGTTATTTTATTTTTTGTGAGCAATCCTAAAGTTGTAACAGTTTTCGTATTTGGTTTATTCTTTCTTATATCATTGAGCCGTACGAAAGTTGATTGGTGTAAATTTGTTTTGGTCATATCATTGAGGTCCAGAAAGTTGACGATACAGAAATTTGTGCATTTAAGATCAGGTTGAATTGATGATACAAAAATTGATCACATTGAAATATGTTAGTTTCTTTCAATATCAGAATGAACAAAGAGAATAAAATTAAATGATGTATTATTGTATTTCTATATAAGACTTTCAATGTCAAGGGATTATGACTACATTAATGATCTCAAGAATGATTTGGACATTTGGAAAATAGGATTTGGAGTGTTGGATTCTTGGATTATGACGGGTAGTAATGAGAATCAACATATGAAGCTCGTTATTTGTGATGCAAAAGTTAGATGAGTTAGTTAAAATTTGTTGTAATTTTCATTATGATTTATCAATGTTAATTATTAGTGTACATTTTGATTTATTTATATTTTTTGGTTTCTTTCTCGGATTTAGGGTGATTGAGTTCATGTAATAACTCGATATAGAGAATTGGAGCAAGGCTTTGATCGAGGAAAACAAGACTTATACTTTGTATAATTGTCATATGTTTGATAATGACGTTGCATTTAATCCCTTTAAGGTTGTTTTTAGTTCTGGTACAAAGATGCAGAAGTATGACAAGTTAACTAACGTTCTTACTCATGAATTTCGCTTTAAGTCATTTAAGAAAATTCAAGATGGAAAATTTAAAACTGACGTTTTATATGGTATAATTATGTGCTTTAATTTATTTCTGTGTTTTCTCCGATTATATTGTTCTTATAGATGTAATTTTTTTTTTAAGAAATCATCGGACTTCTTCATGAGATTGTCAAGACACCGTGTACGAACATTGTTTTGAAAGATAAAAAGTATTATTTTCTAATTTTTCAGGATCAGGTGATACAATTTTATATAAGTTTGATAATGACCTGAAAGATGTATTTACTTATACAGTGGGAATATGGTTGATAATGACCTGAAAAAAATACTTTGTAGCTTTATCATTTACTATCTATATACATTGAGTTATTTGCTTCTATTTTGTAGTCAATGGCAACCCAAATATATGTAACAATTGGTCAGGTTCGAGGCTGGTCATCAACCTAAATCATCTGGTTGTTGAGAAGTTTAAGACTTAGTAAGTTTGCATTATGATTTCAAAATACAGTGTTAGAGTAACTTATTATTTCACAATCTGATTTGATTGTTGTTTGACCATGTTTATTGAATTGTTGTTGTGACCTTAACACTTCTCAAACTTAGAGTCAAAGCTTCAGTCAGAACTTAAGTCAGAGTTCAGCTTCTTCTCAACGTACTTCGTACAATTATTTTTTCAATTTGTCTCAAGTTAGGCCAATTATTGAATTTACAAACTTAGTAAAGGTTTGTTTTTTTTTTTTTATGCACAAACATGCTTTGAATTTTTTTACGCACAAAATAAAAATACATATTGCATTATTCTTTATTTTATGTGCATAATTTGTGTTAGGAAACATACTGCATCACTATTTGGAAAACAACTAAATTCAATCATAACCAATTTGAATGGTATTACGAGAGTTGCATTAAATGTTCGAAGACATCAATGTCAAATGATGCTAGCTATAGATGCACATGCGGGAGCGATGCTTAATTTCCGTTTGTTTCAACAATGTTAATTAGCCAACGAGGTACATATAATTCACATGCATGCATTTATCTAGACTTTATAGGAAGCTAATATGAAGATAAATTAGAAGTCATGGTACATTTTCTTTAGCTTATGCCACCTTTATTTTATAAATTATATGTAACTATATTCACATACATCTTATCCATGTTAATATGCATTAGACTAATATTGCAGTTATTTCCCTGTTTAGTATTTTCCAAACGAGGTGTCAAGAACAATTCTGAAAGAAATGCGCAAAACAATCACTATCATTGATGACCAGACATAGAGAAAATATAAGTGTCGCCCCATTACCGCCGAAAGAGCAAGCTATGAAAAATACTTGGATGGACAGTGGTTCAATTTCAGCAGAGAACGTGTGATGGAAGAAGGTGGTAAGCTTATCTTTGATCTCGAAAAGTCATCAAAGAACTTGCACGTTCGAGTTGTTCAAAAGTAGATCTTTGTTGTTGAACTATTTGAACTTCTACTATTTTAGCGTATCGCTTTGGATTGTTATCGTAAACTATCTTGACTTTGGGATGCCATTTGTTCTTTTCATTTTGTCTGATGTAAATATTGGAAAAAATTCATTTTTGGTTAGTCTACGACACTTGCAGTCTCTTTTATAAATCTAACTATTATGTGATGTTAATATGCACATTGTTGGTTCCTTCATTGATTCATGCAAGTATTCTTACCTCTCCATTCCAAATCTTGGCTGCAATATGTTGGCCAAAATTCGGCAACAAAGACGTCTCAGAAGGTCCTCTGCCATAGCCCTCTTGAACCACTCCTACAGAAGGAGGTTGTGAGCCAGATACTTCCTTTGATGATGGCATCTCGATATCAACCTGAGACTATGAACCAGAGCCTTCCGGTCCCTCGCTCAGACCACGCCCACGACCAGTTGACCACATCGTCACCCACGTGTCCTTGCCTGAGTGTTTGCCACTCGCTCTCCGCAGACAGAAGCATGCAATGACTCCTTACCATGTCGTGTCCTACCAACATCTTCGTTATTCATATATACTACAAAAAAAAAAAAAAAAATCTTGTCGAACACTTGGAACACGTTAAAACAAACTACTTAAATCCAATTCAAATATACAAAAAAAAAAAGGCAGCCAGTAACCAATTAGATTTCATTACAAGCATAACATAAAGGAACCAAATACAAGCAATTTGGAATGGGATTATTATTGTATACCTGAAGAATCAAGCAGTTTAGAAACTGAGTATCAAATACAGAACAACTGTAGCAATAATATTGCAATCAATAGTTATATACTAGAAACTGAAACTTAAAATTTAAGTGGAGATTTTACCTTAACTTTGGAGATAACCCTAACAAAACTCTTACGAGAACAGATTTTAGGAACAAGATTCAACAATAGGTCGACTTAGAGAAATCATTTGATGCGTACAGAAGGAACATAAATTGGGTGAAAAATGAACTGGAGAAGGAATAGGTCGATTTTTGAACTCAGAGAAAGGAAGATGAAATGAGACAGTGAAAATACAAATCCTGCACTGCACGTACGTTCAAGTTCAACTCAAGACATACAGAACTCTTGGATTAAGGGCAAATTGGGAAATTCAGGGGGCATAAAAGATTTTTGGGTATTACCAAATAAAAAAAGCACGGCCCATATTCCAGAATTATTTTCCTTTCCTTCACTCATTAGAAGAGTATATAAACACCATTCTCCATAACCAAAAACACGATTATCAAATCGTAATCGATAACCCAACCGCTATAACCGTAAACCCTTCACAATTACCATATCGAAATCTCTAAAACCCTAAACCCTTCTGTGCATCGCTTTGTCATAGCCATGTATCTCTACAATCTCACTCTGCAACGACCCACCGGCATTGTCTGTGCAATCAACGGCAACTTCTCCGGCTCAGACGACGGTATTACCCAAGAAATCGTCGTCGCCAGAGGCAAGGTTCTCGAACTTCTTCGCCCCGACAAATTTGGCCGCATTCAATCAATCCTTTCCGTCCAAGTTTTCGGCACCATTCGCTCCCTGTCTCAGTTCCGTCTCACCGGAGCTCAGAAAGACTTCATCGTCGTCGGTTCTGACTCCGGCAGAATCGTAATCCTTGATTACAACAAACAGAAAAACGTTTTTGATAAAATTCACCAAGAAACTTTTGGGAAATCAGGTTGCCGGAGAATTGTTCCTGGTCAGTATCTTGCAATTGATCCTAAAGGTAGAGCTGTTATGATTGCTGCTTGTGAAAAAAAGAAGCTTGTTTATGTTTTGAATAGAGATAGTTTAGCTAGGTTAACAATTTCTTCGCCTTTAGAAGCAAATAAATCTCATACTATTGTTTTTTCAATTTGTGCTGTTGATTGTGGTTTTGAAAATCCTATATTTGCTGCTATTGAATTGGATTGTTCTGATGCTGATCAGGATGCTACTGGTGTGGCTGCTTCTCAAGCTCAGAAGCATTTGATTTTTTATGAACTTGATTTGGGTCTTAATCATGTTTCTAGGAAGTGGTCTGATCAGGTTGATAATGGTGCTAATATGCTTGTGACTGTTCCTGGTGGTGCTGATGGCCCTAGTGGGGTGCTTGTTTGTGCTGAAAATTTTGTTATTTATAAGAATCAGGGTCATCCGGATGTTAGGGCTGTGATTCCGAGACGTGCTGATTTGCCTGCCGAGCGTGGTGTTCTCATTGTTTCGGCTGCTATGCATAAAACAAAGAATTTGAAACCTGAGGAGTTTAAATTGTTCTTCCTTTTGCAGACTGAGTATGGTGATATCTTTAAGGTAACTTTGACTGACGGTGGTGGTGACCGTGTCTCTGAATTGAATATTAAGTATTTTGATACTATTGCTGTTGCTGTATCAATTTGTGTGCTCAAGTCGGGGTTCTTGTTTGCAGCTTCCGAGTTTGGGAATCATGCATTGTATCAATTTAAGGGAATAGGGGATGATGATAATGATGTGGGAGCATCGTCTGCGAGTCTGATGGAAACAGAAGAGGGTTTTCAGCCTGTGTTTTTCCAGCCCAGGAGACTCAAAAACCTTGTTAGGATTGACCAGGTTGAGAGTTTGATGCCTGTCATGGATATGAAGGTCAGTAATCTCTTTGAAGAGGAGACTCCCCAAATTTTTACTCTTTGTGGGCGCGGTCCTCGGTCATCTCTGAGGATCATGAGAACTGGTTTGGCAGTTAGTGAGATGGCGGTTTCCAAGCTTCCTGGTATACCTAGTGCTGTTTGGACTGTTAAGAAGAATGTTATGGATGAGTTTGATGCATATATCGTTGTGTCCTTCACAAATGCCACACTTGTGCTTTCTATTGGTGAGACTGCTGATGAAGTCAGCGACAGTGGTTTTCTGGATACTGCTCCCTCCCTCGCTGTTTCTTTGATAGGCGATGATTCTCTCATGCAGGTTCATCCAAATGGTATTAGGCATATTAGGGAGGATGGCCGTACGAATGAGTGGCAAACTTCTGGAAAGAGGACAATTGCAAAAGTTGGGTCCAATAGACTTCAGGTTGTTATTGCGCTGAACGGTGGGGAGCTTATATATTTTGAAGTCGATGTAACTGGTCAGCTGATGGAGGTGGAGCGGCATGAAATGTCAGGAGATGTTGCTTGTTTGGACATTGCTCCAGTGCCTAAAGGCAGACTAAGATCCCGTTTTCTTGCAGTTGGCTCATATGACAAAACGATCCGAATCTTATCGTTGGATCCCGATGATTGTATGCAGACTCTAGGTATACAGAGTCTTTCTTCAGCCCCAGAATCTCTTCTTTTCCTTGAAGTTCAAGCATCTGTTGGTGGTGAGGATGGTGCAGATCATCCTGCTAGCCTTTTCCTTAATGCTGGTTTGCAGAATGGTGTCTTGTCTAGAACTGTGGTGGATATGGTCACAGGTCTTCTTTCTGATACCCGTTCCCGATTCTTAGGATTAAAAGCCCCAAAGCTGTTTCCCATTATTGTAAGAGGAAAGCGTGCTATGCTTTGCCTGTCAAGTCGACCTTGGCTTGGTTATATTCACCAAGGACATTTCCTTTTAACGCCCCTTTCATATGAAACCCTTGAATACGCCGCGTCATTTTCATCTGACCAATGTTTTGAAGGTGTAGTGTCTGTTGCTAGTGAGGCATTGAGGATTTTTACCGTTGAAAGGTTAGGAGAAACATTTAATCAGAATGTTATTCCTCTTAGATACACCCCAAGGAAATTTGTGCTGCAACCAAAACGGAAACTTCTGGTGGTGATTGAGAGTGATCAAGGAGCACTTACAGCAGAAGAGCGTGAAGCTGCAAGGAAAGAGTGTTTTGAGGCTGCTCATGCTGGGGAAAATAAGACTGGAAGTGAAGATCAAATGGAGAATGGTGGGGAGGATGAGGATAACGACGATTCCCTCTCTGACGAGCATTATGGTTATCCAAAATCTGAATCAGATAAGTGGGTATCCTGCATCAGAGTTCTTGATCCAAGGACAGGAAATACGACCTGTCTTTTGGAGCTTCAGGAGAATGAGGCTGCATTCAGCATATGCACTGTAAATTTTCATGACAAGGAATACGGAACCCTTTTAGCTGTTGGTACAGCTAAGGGACTGCAGTTTACACCCAAAAGGAGTTTAACTGCTGGATTCATTCATATATATAGGTTTCTAGATGATGGAAGGTCTCTTGAACTTCTCCACAAAACTCAGGTTGAGGGTGTTCCTCTCGCTCTATGTCAGTTTCAAGGAAGATTACTTGCAGGAATTGGACCTGTACTCAGGCTATATGATTTGGGAAAAAGACGATTATTAAGAAAATGTGAGAATAAGTCATTCCCCAGCTCCATTGTCTCTATTCATGCCTACCGTGATCGAATTTATGTAGGTGGCATCCAAGAGGTATGTTTCTATACAATTTTTGTCTTTATTTGTTGAATATCTGGATATTTGAGTTAGACATTCCGACAATTATCGTTTGTTATGACTTCTGCCTTTTGCTGTTAGCATTTGTTATCGCATGTTTTCTTAAGAATGCTCCAGTTGGAAGTATACTATTTTGGAAAACTTGACTAAGGCTTCTATAAGGAATTAAAATTTTCATAATTTTGCAAACAGACAACATGTTTGTTCGCAGATTGAATGTGTTGCTACTCTCCTATTTCTGTTCACAAAATAAAATCTTCAGCTAATTGTGTTGTGTATTCTCTCCAGTCTTTCCATTACTGCAAGTATAGACGGGATGAAAACCAGCTTTACATATTTGCTGATGATTCTGTTCCAAGATGGCTTACTTCGTCATATCACATAGATTTTGACACCATGGCAGGTGCAGACAAGTTTGGAAATATCTTTTTTGCGCGGTTGCCACAGGATGTTTCTGATGAGATAGAAGAAGATCCTACTGGTGGGAAGATCAAGTGGGAGCAGGGAAAGCTGAATGGAGCTCCCAATAAGGTTGAAGAAATTGTACAATTCCATGTAGGGGATGTGATCACAAGCTTGCAAAAGGCTTCTCTTGTACCAGGTGGTGGAGAGTGCATTGTATATGGAACAGTTATGGGAAGTGTCGGTGCATTACACGCGTTTACTTCACGAGATGATGTTGATTTTTTTTCTCATTTGGAGATGCATATGAGACAGGACAATCCTCCTTTGTGTGGAAGAGACCACATGGCTTATAGATCTGCTTATTTTCCTGTTAAGGTATATACTAAACTATTATGCGTTTTTTCTTACAGTTATTCCAAATGGTTGCTTGCCATCCATACGGGATAAAAGCATCCTCTCCATTACATTTTCATGACTTGTTCTTCTGTCCGAGGCTTTTTATCTTCTACCTTTAATGAAAACATTAACACACCCAAATGTGTCATTTGTTCATTCATTTAGTGTAATTCTAACCAATGTAAATTGGAAATAACATAGATTAGACTCTAATCTAATAAAAATAGGTTGTGCATGTTCCATTCTTGTATCTTAGCTATACTATGCGTGCTTGATAGTAAAACTTTGGTTTTCTTATATACCTTTTGCACTGCTGTCAGTTCAGCATTGTTAAATAGCGGCACGCTTTAGCATAGCAGAATTTGAACAAATCATTATTAATCTACATTTAAATAACAAGCCTTCACTTTCATATTTGTGTATTGTCAAATCCTAAACTTGTTTGTTGAAATCAAATAAAAAAATTTATTTTTATTAACCTTCTGTTATAGGTTGATACTGATATTGTTGCTTTTGAGTGTATAAAATAGGTCTGT
The DNA here is from genome assembly GCF_003473485.1 of Medicago truncatula. Lineage (NCBI taxonomy): Eukaryota > Viridiplantae > Streptophyta > Magnoliopsida > Fabales > Fabaceae > Medicago > Medicago truncatula. Next base: position 55,834,745 of record NC_053045.1, on the reverse strand, counting down.
TCACTTTAGTTTGGTTTCCTTAGTGATTTTGGTTTTAGCATAGTGTAGCAAAATCCTTCTGGTTCAATTCTTACTCCTCCAAATATTGGTGGATTTAGAGGAGAGGTATGGTTCATTAGATTTTATATGGCATCAGGCTGAAATGTATTTGATAAAATGAAAAGGATTATCTTCCCCTTCCTCGATGAAATTCGTCCTCCTGTGAACCAAACAAAGATAGGCTTATCTCCCCTCCTCTCTCAACCAAACAAAATGTCTAATTATGTCCCTCCAATTAACCCGTCCCTTTTTCCTCATTTGAATGAAAGTCTTGATTCAGTTGCTGTGAAATTGTTGATCAATCAGTTTCTTTAATTTTTGACAATTCTGAGAGGCCTTCATATTTGTGTAGGATGTGATTGATGGGGACCTATGTGAGCAATTCCCAACATTGCCGATGGATCTGCAGAGAAAAATTGCTGATGAATTGGACAGGACCCCTGGAGAGATACTAAAGAAACTCGAGGAAGTACGAAATAAGATTATCTAACAGATGCTTGTTAGAAAGGTATGGTTCCCTATTTTTGTTTTGGGCTACTGTTTTTATAATATCTGTGCAATAGATCTTGATAACTAACGGACAGTTTCTTAATCTATGAACAGGGGGAAATTCTGCACCCGTGCAGTATTTATAAGAGACCTGCAAAATGGCAAGTCAAAAGGTCATTTACTTTTTCCCGCTTTGAATGGTTATGTCATCAAATTGTTCTGGTAGCTTCCTGTGCTGAAGTGATCACTGTTGGCATCTCCTGGGTTTTTATTCTTTCATTGTTTCTAATGAAACTATAGAGATGTGCTTTATATTATTAGTAAGAGGGAAGATGGAATACTGCACGTTTATTCTTCAGATTAGAGCTTATGTAGCAAATGCTGTTGTTTGAATAGCTTAGTTTTTATGTTGCCATGTAGCTATGTAGTTAAATTGTTCATATTATTATTAACCATGTTGGCATTCAGATTATTAACCTGTACCATTCACTTTCGAATGGAGTGGTGTCCGGGAGAGTGTTTCATAAGGTAGTTTGTATTTTTCTCTAGTGGTTTTGGATTGTTGTTTGTGGAGCGATCGGCTTGAGGTAGAGTGCAGGGGCATGCTGTTGGTGTGTTTTTGGTCTGGTGTTTTCGATTATGTGGTTGTGTGGAGTCTAGCGTGTCATTATTCTGATATCTAGCATTTGTTTCGTTTGTCTTATTTTACGTCATTAATCTTGTGAGTATGTGATTCATCATTGCCACGGCGGCTTCCATAAGAGTTGAAATCCTTCTTTTCCACCCCACTTTGCATAAGGTATTGTGCAGCAGGACTGTCCTTGTTAATGTTTCCAGTTGGAGAAATGTGATCAGTTTTTGTTATACTGTCACCAAAACTCAACAGGCAATAGGCATCCTTCACACCATGAGGTCCAGGAGGACCATTGTCATGTCCTTGAAGTATGGAGGCTCGTGAATGCATGTTGAGTTGGGGTCCCGTGAATACGGCTTCTCAGCAGGAACTTGTAGTTCGTTCCACATAGGGTTACCCTTAGTAATAGCTTCATATGTACTTGTGAACATGTCAGGCAACACGCTGTATTGGAATCAAGCAAAAACCAAAGTTAATTTTTCTGTACACATCATATCTCAAATTCTCAATAAGTAATTTAACATAATGATAATACCAGGCATCATTCACCTGTGCAATTTCTTCATTGGATGGCCAAATATCCTTCAAGTAAACATTCTTGCCATCCTTTCCTGTCCCTTAATATTGCAAAAAAAACAACCATCTAGTTAACAATTCAAGCATCACCAATTTTATTAACACCAATGATATAACCAAAAAGGTAATCAATTTTATATCTCATCAATTATGCCAAAAAACCATCTGTGTTAGAGAATTAGCATCACACCAAACAACAATGACCTCTATCAATTCTCATCAATGATGACCTTTATCATAATCCACAACATGCATTTGTTCAACTCATGAAAAAAGGGTCCCATCATCAAATTCCAAAGTCAAAGTACCGACAGTGACATGCAACTATCATAGAGTGATGGCTGACCTGAGAGGTAGCATAAATATTTGTATCTCCAAATTAAAGTGTATCATGTTCATAGGGTTGTGTAGAACTAATGGACTCAATATGTGTATTCATGAATTAAATAGTGTAGTTCCCAAAATTCTTGTCCTCCATATTGGGAACATTGTTCCTTTCAAACAGATGTGAAGGAGTCCAAGTAATGGATTAAATAGTTTGCAAATTCTTCCTTCGGTTGAAGCATAGGCAGATACAGCAAAAGGGAAGAGCACACCAATACAGCATTGAAAGAGCTAATAGTAAACAAAAATCAACATCGCACAATATTTTATCAAATAGTTTTCTTAGATCATATTGAAGTGCCCATATTTTCCTTAATATAAATCTGTCAGCCAAATATGACTTACCCTTTTTCCCCATTCATATGCTTGGTCAAGCACATATGAGCACTCCATTTCTTCAAAGCTCATTAAAGTAAACAGGAAGGCAAACTTTTGTTAGATCTTTCCCTATATTTTCCTTGATCATTGACCAAAGACTAACACCTTTCTCTTTCTCTTTCTCTACAGGGTCTGGCAATTTCTATTTGAAGAATCTACATATTCAAATGCATCATTATCAGATGAGAAAGATGAAACTCTTGATGATAGAATATCACAGGCATCAAAAAAGACATTGTCATCTTCATCTGTTTCTTCCTCTGCCACATCATTTCTCTCATTATCATCCTCAGATTCACTTGCACTTCCTTCTGAATTAAAAATAGAAATATAGTCATCTCTGATAACTAAGCCAGCCCCTAGAAGAGCAATAGAAGTAATGACCATGATCAAAATTGGTGTCCATTTCATAGCAATCACCTGTGCTCCAAAACAATGCATGAGTACTAAAGTTTGTCTTTTTTATTGTTTCTAATTTCTATATACAATACTGAATTTTTCATTCATAAATTGCAAAAAGGAAAAATATTTACTCAGTTTTCAACAAATATCTGCATTACAAGGTCAAAATTTTCATTATTGTCAAAAATAATACCATTGCGCGAGAAGAAGTGCGGCGGGTCTCTAGTAAATGGTTCATCTCCTGTATCAACATTCTTGACTTAGGGGGGCATATTACACCTTATCTTTCTCATAGTAATATTATTCGCCGCAGTACTTTTATCTGAGGCAGACAACTACTTAATCTGAGGAGAATTTTCAAGAGTCTGATTAGTCAATGAAATTGAACTCTGTGAGGCACCAAAACCAACTCCATCATGCTCCCTTGAATCAATATTTTTACTTTTTACCAACTGAGAAATTGTAGAAATTCCCATTTTCGTCTCCAAACATGGCTTCACTGCTATGAAACTTTTCTTGAAACCTACATTATCTAACTTCAACTTTTTATTTTACCAACATCTTTCTTCTCAAGTAAAATATGAAAATTATTTCTATCCACTCCAAGTTCAGAAACTAAACTACTACATCTTTGCATAGTTATGCACTCCTACATCTTCAATAATGGGAATATTCACACTTTCTCCACCATAAGAGCATTATTGAAATCAGAAGAAGATCAAGGAGCTCTTTCATTTTCATATGGAACCAAAATTGACTGAAACAGTAAACAATTAACAGCAATTGCTCCCAACAAGAAAAGCAATCTTTGGTTTCCCATTATAATGATTCTTTCGTTTTTTGTTGCTGGTTGGTGATTTTGAATTTCGATGTTTTGTTTTCGTGATTTTAGTGTTTTTGCATGTTTCTAAAATTTGTGTTTCTGATATAACTATTTTTGTATGTTTGAAGGACCCAATGATGTCAGAATTAAAATGAAAGCTAGTAGAATCTGTGGGAGTGATGTTCACCACCTCAAGGTAGATAGTTTTTCTGTTACATATGATGCAATATTCAATGAGAAAGAAAAAAAAAAATTAGATTTGATGAGTTTTGATGATAGTAGTGGCTGTGATATTAATAGCATTATTATCATTTTTCTGTACAATAGTTAGCATACATATTAGAAGTTTTAGCAATTAAAGGAAGATTGCAAAGAAGCTCTAATTTATATTTTTGTTAGTGAAGCGATTAATAATTTAATTTCTCAAGCATATTGAGGTTCATTTCTGCCTCATGGAATCATTTGAAAAATTTGATTAGAACTATAAAAGTCCCATTTCATATTCCTTTTCAGGAACTCCATCTATTACTTCTGAAAAATTTAATAGAAAAAAATTATTTGGATTGGTACTATGCTGTTGAATTTTGGTATCTTGGTGAGGGAATTTATGATCATTTGACATCCTGAGATTTTAACTTTTAATTTTCACTAATAGTGTTTGTATTCTATAATGTTTTTGTTATCTCATGATATATTCATAGTATGACAAAATGCAGATGAACATGGTTCCGGTACGAGGAGTTGATATTGTGTATCCTGCACTTGTCATTGTGAATATTACCCTGCATCCGTGAATAAATTGTGAGTGATCTGATCTTATATTACCCTATGTTGTTTGGTCTGGTTGTGTTTTAACCTTTGTTATCAATCAAATGTAAACAAAATTGAAGTTGCCAAGAATGTAATCCAAAATCATGATGTGTTATCTACTTATCTGATCAATGTAGAAATGAGTTTGAGGTTAGTGTGGAGAAGAGAAAAAATAAAGTATATTTCACTTCACTCAAGGTTGGCATCAGCTTGGAACTCACTATAAACTCATTTTACCATGGCTTTTTTAAGTTCCAAAATGTTGATTATAAAAGTTAGCTAGGGATAGATTTGGAGTTGAAAGTATGTATAAACTCATTTTTTATGTTTAGGATTGAGGGCAAAAATAAACATGTAAAAGGAATTTTTCTTCATTGTTCAAAGACATTGACTGCTATTGATGTATTATTATTAGACTTTCTGGTATGCTATTTTCTTGTTGTAGATATTGTTCAAAGATATTCTGAATTGTCAATGATCCATCCAACACAACAGCCTTGCAAACTGCTGTTCTAGCAGTTGCTTGTTTTGTTTGGAGTTTTCTCTCCTATATCATATCTTTCTAGGTCACCTTGCACATCTTGTATTGGGTTTATCAGTTTTCTCTGCTCAGTGCTGGTGGGTAATGAATGAGATTGAAAGTTGAATATGTCTCCACATTATAAGTAATGATTATGCTAGCACTAGACTCAAATTGCAATTAACCGAAGAATTAAGGTCCACTCAGAATTCCATGGAGACCCGTGATCAAGTCTCCATCACTACCAAAGTTTTTCTAATCTTTATTTAGTTTTTATTTTAAGAAAATAAAATTAACAACTTGCGGTCAGTTTCACAATTATTTTCATTTCATGTTTTCTCATGCTTTTAAAAAAAAATGTAATTCTTCGTGTGTTTCGTGATACATATGCTATAACATATACTCTTGCCTCTCACATTATAAGAAAAAAATCATAAATTTTAAGTTGTTTTAGGATACCAATTAAACATTAATGCTATTTTTTCAATTATACCCTTGTTAACTATTTATTACTTTCTTTAATTTATCTTTTTCATATCATTTATTAAGAATGATTTTGTAAAACAATTTATAATATCTATTTTTTATACAAAATTATATTTTTTAATGCATGTAAAATGGTCAAAACAACTTGTAATTTTAGACAGAGACAATCATCATTTGTAATATTCGTAAAAATATTATATAGTAAACTAATCAAAATGATGTTTAATTGAAATCATTAAAATAGAGAAGAATTCAATTCAGAAATTATTCAAGTTTACCATACAAATATAAAAATTAATTTAGTAAATAAACATTTTAATTTTTAATACCATTTTTGTGTTATATTTTATAAAGGTAAATAGATAATTTTTATAGTCTATTTTATGGAGTAATTTGGTAAGATTTCCTATAACGTTTTAAGGAAAAAAAAAATGGACCCATTTTGATTTGTTAATAAACCATTAATGTATAAAAAATATATTTTGATTTGGCAACATTTAAAGTACATAAAGAAAATATTACTTTGACCATTAAAAATAATAACATGACGATTTTTATTCGGCAATGATTAAAATATTAAGAAAATGATTCGGAAACTCAATTACACCAAATTTCTTTTGACCAATTTCATTTGGCAAAATTTTAAATGTTAAAATATGAATTAAGAAGTAAAATTGCATTCTTTATGGTGGATGAAGGCTAATAATGCCTAGAGATGGTGGTCAGACCCCTTGATTTGTTTGGGGATCGACGAACCTGTTTTTATTGTATATAACTTATGTGACAGATTGTTATTTGGGGTGGTCTGTTCGGTACACCTTTGTACTGAGGAGCACTCACCGCCAGTGTTAATATATTCCATTTTTATGTCTTAAAAAAAATGATAAAGTGAGAAAAACATTTTTGATACATACATTTGAAAGAAAAAAAACTTCAAATAATATAATATAGATAATAATACACAATTAAGTGCCTCCCCCATGACCTCATTCAAAAAACGTTTCATGAAACATTAACCAACTATTCTTAACCAACCATGAGAAGTGAGCTTGTCTTCTCTAAAGGGTTATAGCTAGCTAGCTTGGTCATTCTCATATGTTATGTTAGCATATATAGGAGTATTAATTAATTTCAACAATCCCCCATGCCCATGACATCTCTCTCTTCCCATTCCCTAATTCCTTTGTACTACTAATTATTATTATAGCTTATCATAGGAGCCAAACCAAGAGAGAGAAAAAGAGAGACCAATATAGAAATACTACTAGTGAACTATTTATCACCAAACTAATCAGAAACAAAATAGCCATGGCAGCAACCTTGATAATGAACTACTCATGGCTTGTATTTCCCGTAACGTTGTTCATCATTATTTTCTTCGTTTATTATCAAAATGACTTACTTCTTCTACTTCCTACCATCAATCTCCCACCTCCAACAAACAATCTCAAAACTCTGGAAGCTGCAGCAGCTGCTGCACCTGCTCCCTTGTCATCATCTGTTGGTCATACTATCATCAAAGTTTGTCCTTTTTAATTTCTTTATATAAATATTGAATTGGATGCACATGAATCATGATAACATGTTATGTATAAATACCTTTATGCATGTTATTACTGAATTATATGTTTCATTATTATTTGTGTTATTAATTAATTACATGCATGCAATATGCATGAGTGGTGCAACAGAGGGGGAAGAACGGTTTAGTGAGAATTGAACAAGAGTTGGGTGAAGCAAGAGCGGCGATTCGAAGAGCCATAAAAAGACGGAACTTCACAATCACATCAGAGATACAAGATTTTGTCCCCAGAGGATGTGTTTACAGAAATGCTTTTGCCTTTCATCAGTTAAGTAACTATACATATACATATACATACACTTTTAATTAGCTTGATCAAATTATTAATTTCATATATATGTTTTTATTGTTTCATCAAAAAAATATATACGTTGTTATTGTTGACCTATTTCTTATTTCAAAAAAATTCATGTCGCATCTGATACTCTTTTTTTTATTTTTTTTTATTTTGCTGTTGATGATGAAACGTTGATGTAAATTTAATTTATAGGCCTACATATATTGGAGAAATTAAAATAGGTGTTGGAATAGTTAAAAAGGCTACACCAATTATAAGAGTTTGAAATTTTTTCCTCATTATAAGAGTTTGAAATTACTTTTTATCTCAAACAAAATTGTACTTTGTACGTTTTACTAGCTAGTACTACAATCATTATTTTCTTCAACATATATAGATATTTGTGTTGTGGATATATTTTTGATGAAATAGCAAAATATCATTGATGTGTGATTTAATTTAAAGTGTATATAAAAACGATTATAATGTTTCTTATTGTAATGTGATGAACGTTTTTTATATTATTGTGACGTTAATTTATTACGTTTCAATTATCTTTTTCTTTATGACCACTTAATAAAGAAAGAGTCAGATGTTTTTATGCAAATTTTTAAATTAACTTATGCTTTGTTTGATTTCCATTTTCAAGTTGCGTTGAAGTTAAAACTACATTTTTTTTTTATCCTTTTCACAACAATCTATGCCACTATGGGCTTCCACCGTGAAAACAAACATATGTTTACAAGGGTTGAAAAATAATCTCCCAAAAAATAACAATAGTGAGTGATTCATCATATACTTTAATCACTTTGTTAAAAAAGAAATCTTATTTTATATACATACATTAACGAGTTGGGCAATGACTTGACAAGTTTACATCAATTTTTTCTTCCTTTTGAGTGATATGCCTTCTCGTGCACGGTGGATTATTAGTCCCGGAATTGCACTTGAAATCTTCATCATAAATATTGCTATGATGAACATTAAAAAAGTCACCATTCTTCACTCTTCACGCTTGAGAAGGTCCCTTTTTGGTATGGGACCATATATCATAAGTCATTACCATGTACCACTGTTTTATTTATTTTTGTCATGGCTGTAACTTTCATAACACGTTCTAAAATTCTTCAGAAGTCACAAAGAGATGTTGAAGAGATTCAAAGTTTGGACTTACAAAGAAGGTGAACCACCATTAGTCCATGATGGACCCATGAGTTCAATTTACGGCATCGAGGGACATTTCATGACTGAAATTGAGAATAGATTGAGTCCATTTTCGACCCACAATCCAGATGAGGCTCATGTCTTTATGCTACCCTTAAGTGTTACAAACATGGTGCACTACCTATACAATCCTCTCACCACATACTCTAGGGATCAAATCATGCATGTCACCATTGATTATACCAACATCATAGCTCACAAATATAGATACTGGAATAGGAGCAAAGGAGCAGATCATTTGCTAGTATCTTGTCATGATTGGGTAACAAATACACCAATGTTGATCTACTCACTTTAATTAAAGACTAATGTGCTGCTACTATATTGCTAGATCCTTACCTTTTAATGATGCATAGTTATTAACTTGTTGCAGGCACCAGAAATCTCAAGAGAGAGTTCAGGCAAAGAGCTTTTCAAGAACTTAATAAAAGTGTTATGCAATGCCAACACTTCTGAAGGGTTTGATCCTAAAAGAGATGTCTCAATGCCTGAAATGAACCTACAAGGTTACAAGTTGAGCTCACCAATTCCAAGCAAAGAATCAAATAATCGTTCTATACTTGCTTTCTTTGCTGGAGGGGAACATGGTATGATTAGAAAGACATTACTAGATCAATGGAAAGGAAAAGATAAAGAAGTACTAGTGTATGAATATCTTCCAAAAAAACTTAAGTACTTTAAACTCATGGGAAAAAGCAAGTTTTGCTTGTGTCCAAGTGGCTATGAAGTAGCTAGCCCTAGACTTGTGGAGTCTATAAACACTGGATGTGTCCCTGTGATTGTTTCGGATAACTATCAATTACCCTTTAGTGATGTTCTTGATTGGAGCAAATTTTCATTGCATATTCCATCAAAGAGGATAAGTGAAATCAAGACAATATTAAAAAGTGTTCCACATGCCAGATACTTGAAATTGCATAGGAGGGTGTTGAAAGTTCAAAGACATTTTGTGTTGAATCCACCAGCTAAACCATTTGATGTGTTTCATATGATTCTTCATTCAATATGGCTTAGAAGACTTAATATTAGGCTACCCCTTTGATATTTGGTAATTTCATCTGTACTAATTTATGTGTTGTAAAGAGTATTTCATTAACTGAAAATATTCCGTGTTGATTAAGCTATTTTATTTAAGATGAAAAATTTAGTGTAGCTAAAATGATTGAAAAAAAAAAAAAATGCTAATTTAGATTAGTTTCGATTGATTCTGAGGGCATCTTTAATGAATGATTTTGGATTGTTCGAGTTAATTTTTGTGGGCTCAAATTCCCATATGACATTTAAGCAATCGATAAACAACCTTCATTAATTTTACTTTTTTCTTTGTCAAGAAAGTTTTTTTTTTGTGGTTGCCGAGGTTTAAACCTCGAACCTTACATATATTATACATTATTCATACCAACTGAGTTAAGCTCACAAAAACATTCATTAATTTTTACTTTAATGGTGATTATAATAAACAACCAATACTTGGTTTCACCAATTTATAACTTTTTAATGATTTTTATTTTACAAATTATTAATTGTTTTTAATGATGAAATTTGTATTGCATGCTAAAACTCCGTCCTTTAATCACGAATTCAAAAAGAAAAAACACTCTCTTGAGAGTCGACACCTAAAACTCTAGTTTCTTCTCCTTCATCCAATATCTTAGTGCGACGTTGTTTTGTTCGCCGTCTTTGTACGATATTGTTTGTCTTTCTAGTCTTATTATGGTGTTTGTTTGTTTCAAATTGTTAGATCAACTTTAACTAATTGCACATTCAATCAATGACTTTGGTGTTGTCAACGTTGCAGATCCAGAGATATGAGTATTCCGAAGACTTGAATATAACCATGTTCGAAGGTTTATGTACTTTGTCGTTTTATGCTATTAACATGAATAATGTTGTGAGTTTGTTCCCATATTCATCTTTTTATTTTTATTTTTATTTTTAGTGAATATATTATATTGATGTTTTCTATCAATGAATATCGTTTATTTTTAATAAATAAAAACTCCATCCTTTAAATTTAAGAAAACTCAATTACTGCAGAGGCATGTAGATAAAGTAAATTAGAAAATATTTCAATAAAAAAAAAAGTAAGGCAACATGTTACATACATGTAGCTACCTAGCTTTAGTTAGTAGTATTCAGAACACGAAAGGCAATAAAGCATCACAAGACAAGTACAGAACGCGGCGCAAACTGAAGGAACTCTAAACCTCAAATTAAAGTCACAAACACACCCTCTCTATTCTATTCTAGTGGGGACAGTAACGTGAGCTTCAAAGCTATGGCGACCTTGGATCGCGCCAACGAAGCCGCAACAACCACCGTCCAATCCCGTCCTCCACGTATTCCCTCCGGTGATAACTCCGTTTGGGCCGATGTTTCTCCCCTCCTCCACGCCGCTTGCCAAGGTCCTCTCTCTCTCTCTCTCTAATTGCAATGCTTTCATTATCATCGTTTCCTACTTGATCACTCAATTACTTCTGCTTTTTTTTTTTTTAATCAGTTTTTCTTTGTTGCAGATCTTCATGAGGGAGACCTTATTCATGGAGATAATTTCAATCTCTTTGCTGCCATGTCTGCTCTTGAGGTATTCTTTCATCTTCCTACGGTTTAGGGTTTTCTATATCATCTTTCCTTTTATAACCATTTCATAGAATCATACAAATCTCTTTCAATTCACTTTTTTGACCTTATCTTCTTCTACCATAAGCTCTTGTGCCATTGTTTATCCAATCATGGTCTAGGTCTTTTTGAGCTTAACTCACTGCTATGCGTAAGAAATATCTATGCTAGAGATGTTTGTAGAGATGATGTTGGCTGTTTCTACAATTAACATTGATCGGTTTGAATTATCCCTTTTTATTTGATATTTTTGTAGATAATGGATCCAAAAATGGACTCCGGTATGGCTTCCACATACTACTCTCTTGATGAAGCTATTGAGAATGGTGCTGCTCCAGTTCCTGTTAGTGATGATAAAACTACTGATGTTCGATGCATAATTGACATCTTCGACCATATACTAGCATGCGAGGTATTTTCATCATCTTGTCTCTGCCTTCTATATATTGTTGCCTTTGTATCAAATAACCATGACTTTAGTTTTCTAGAGAAACATCTTCATTATGCGTGAGGCTGATGAACTTGAAATCTGGATATGATACATTGAATACATCAAAATATACCCTTTGTGTAATAAATTTTGAAGATGCACAAGCAATAACATTTGTTTGGGTTCAATATCTCTGTCTGTACTAGACAGGTCTTGATTATTTGTTTTTCTTGTCTTTATCTAGTTGTCATTTGATATTTCAGGCAACATGGCACAAAGGTCATTCCCTGGCACAAACTGTCTACTCTTGCCTCTATCTCCTGCGGCCTGAAAGGACATCATCGCATGCCCTGTTGCACTCTTTCTGCCAAATCATACGTGCAACCTGCAAAGCAGTTCTTTCAGTTGTCTCAGATTCACGTACACATGAAGTAATGTATTCCAACAGTTCTTTCTTTTTATCTCTGTTTGATAGGATCTTTTTTCTGGTTTCATCACATAGTTTTCAACTTTTTTCTGTTTGGTCAAATAAGTACTGGTTTTACTTCTTTTTGGAGAAGTCGACTATTTATTGTATTGTCTCTACTCACTAAATTACATAGAATGTTTGGATTCTTTGTTTCATTAGTTATTTCTATGGATCTTATGTTTTGCAATATTTATGTGTCACTGAATATTTACGCTGGCATGCAGCATTTCTCTAAGTGGATGGCATATGGATGTGCAGCCTTAGTTGTTTGCTTTCCTAACATATGCTCTATATGTATTTTCCATATTCCTTAAAAAAATGTATTTTCCATAACCTGTATATTTGAGCTGACAGATGCCACTATTTATTTTTTGTTAAAATTGCTGATATTTATTTGTGTCAGGAAGAAGATTTATTTATCATGGCATATGGACTTCCTTTAAATGAAGATGGAAATGAAAGGTGTTTAGCATTGTTAAATGCTGTTGAAGAAACAATATGTCGTCAATTGCGTGCTTGTAAAACTACATCATCAAAAAGAAGAGTGTCGGAAGGTATTTGCTTGTTGAAATTTGAAACCTCAACATGCTCTAGTGAGGCCTTATATTATGATATTGTTGTAAAATTATAGTTGTGCAGAAGGGAATGAAGTTGACACTTGGTAATAATGGTATAGAGTAAATAATTAATCTTTGAAGTTGATTACTCTTGAAGAATGTTGATATTTTTATGTTTGAAAAGGTTACAATTTTACAAATACTTGTTGTGGCAGACTTTTTGCCATTCTTTGATAATCTGGTTTCCTTGCTTCATCGACTTTTAATACAATCAAGTATATTTGAGTATGTGTATCGTATGCCTGGTCATTGTGAAGTCGCTCTTATAAATTTTCTTTACTGTATATATAATACAGGGGCAGTCCAATTAAGAAAAATAGAAGTAGAAGTGAGAAGTTAGGGTTCAACAACATAGACATTCCATTTATTACCCATACCTTATGGTGCTAGTTATTACAGTCTTTATGCTTCATAGTTGTCGAGTTCAAAATCATCTTGTCTTTCTCCCCAATGACAAAGGGTGTGCGACATATGCATATGCTTTGATTGACTTGTGACCTTTCTGGTTTCAGATATAGAGCCACTTCAAAATAATCCTGATCTGGAAGAAGGATACTGCAGAGCGCTGTTATGCCGATTACGTTTTCGTAAGGTTTTTTTTTCCTATGATTACTCTCTTTATAAAGCAATTCAATACTGCAAATAATGTTGATTACATTCTTGCATAGTTTATAACTAGACATAGGTTGTGTCGTTTTGCGATCAATCTGCAAATGTCAAAGATAAGAGGATAAAGAGTGTAAAATTAGCATAAAACCTTTCCACTTTCTTTGATTATCATAGTTTTTGTTTTGGTAAAGAAAATGAATGATGCCCTATATCTAATGCCCGAATCCGCTAAGCTACTTGTGCACCCATACTCGGAACCTTCTATGTTCTGAGAAGCATATGTATAGGTACAGCACCGGTACGAGTACCGGATGTGAAATTTTCAGAAAAACTAAGGCATAGATACGTCAAATATAAAAGATAAAAACTGTGTATTATATAACTCTGGGGAGCTTAAAATGTTGCAACCCCAATTTGTGATACTACTAATTGGTTGTATCAGTAGGAAAAACGTATAACCCATATGTCAAATAAAAAAATCACAGTTGCAACATCAAAGAAACCGGAAAAAGCAAAATGTCGTTTCCTATATTATTATTGTTATACATTTAAAAAGAATGCTATTTTCGCCACTACTATTATAATGCTTATTTTATTTTGACGGGAAAGGTTCTCTGACCACAATCTCAGAGAAAGCTAAAGTGAAAAGCCTAATCAAATGCAGTGCTATTTATACTATTTATAACCCATATGTCAAATAAAAAAATCACAGTTGCAACATCAAAGAAACCGGAAAAAGCAAAATGTCGTTTCCTATATTATTATTGTTATACATTTAAAAAGAATGCTATTTTCGCCACTACTATTATAATGCTTCTTTTATTTTGACGGGAAAGGTTCTCTGACCACAATCTCAGAGAAAGCTAAAGTGAAAAGCCTAATCAAATGCAGTGCTATTTATACTATTTAGAAAAATATAAGGAGAAAAGGGGCAATTAAAAGGTGATGCGATTACCTGTGATGTCTCAATGAAAGGTGGGGTAGAAAATCGAGAAATGGAGAACTATTTTCTGCTTGAATTAATGTCGTGAAAGGTAGAGTGTTCGATTGTTGTCTTTGCAGTCCAATAAAAGAATGAACGAAACAAAAATTTAAATTAATTAGACCCAGGTCGGGTCAACCAAGATGCTTCTAAATTATGCTTTGATATGATTTATGATTTGGCACATACTAAAAGCTAACCTTTATTTATTACAAGAATCAAATCCTAATTAAAGAGGAAAATGGATGATGATGATAATAACAGAAATACTATTTTTTTTAAGAAGAATAACAGAAATACTGAAGAGATAGTTTAGGTTATGCTAAGACAAGAAAGTAATATAGTTTAAAATACTTGTTCAAAAAAATATAGTTTAAAATACTCCAAAGATAATATCAAGATGTTTTAAATATTTTTATATCTTCTTCAAAAAAAAAAAAATTATATCTTACAATTTTGTGTCACCATGGCAATTTTGAAGGTTAAATGCATGACCTTCAAACTACCGTTGTTTCTTACAAATAGCCTAATCTTAGCCGGCTTTTCTGTTAGTGTTTGGTTGAAGGGAAATAGAAGGGGGGAGGAGTGAAAATAAGGACGCGAAGATCCCTTTTATAAAAGGGCTTAATATTTATGACTTGCTTGGGCTAAACTATCCTCACTAGTTTGTTCCTAGAAACTTTGACATGTTCCTTCACATTTTCTTTCCACTTTTCTCAAAGCTTCTTCACTCCAGTTCATTCATTTATGGTTTTTCTGCTACGTAAAAGATTTGGACAATATTTTTTGAAAACACAGTCACTGGTATAAGAAATTAATGTGACTAGACTGGTGCAATACCAGATTTTAAGCAAGTCCATCTCATTTCTCGTTCTACATAGATGCAGCCAAGGACACCACTTGATCCTCCTCTTTCTTTTTGCATCAGCAAATTCAATGATTTATTTTGATTTGCCTTCATTTAGGCAATTATAGTAAAAAAAATTGCCCCGCTTCCCCGCACTTTAACCCAAACAGAGGATTTGATATTATTTCCCCTCGCCTGCTCTTCCTTCCATTACCCTTCATTAAAACCCCTCCCGTTAGAGTACTTTTATTGAGTATGTTACTGTATTTTGGCTTTAATCTTTTGACAATTTAACTTTCATCAATTTTCACTTTCAGCTTTCTCTTGTCAACTAAGCACTCTTTTTTTTTACTGAAATCACTACATTTGATTTTCTTTCAGCATTTTTACCATATTTTGATGTCTATGAAACGACCCCATGGAGGAGGTTTGGAGTTGGCAAGGGAACACATAGCTTCATGCATTTCAGAGATTGGTCACATTCGAAAATCTTCAGACTTTCTTAGAGCTAGTGCTCCGGAAATGTCTGAACAAAATATAGAAAATACAACTGCATCTGGTTGTAAACCAATTGGCTTTGATGCTAGTTTAAATTGTAGATTATCAGCTCCAACACCGCCACGGGCAATCAAAATTTTTTGTTTGGAAAAGGTAAATATTTAGAGGGTTACTTTTAATACATGAAACTTTGTTCCATGTTACAACGTTTATTTATCTCTTCCAGGCTCTCGAATACTTTGTGAAACTCCTTCATGATCTAGACATTATATGTTCCTGCTCATTGAACCCATCATTGGAAGCTGCCTTGCTCTTTGTGGTTAAATTCCAGAAATCTCAACCTGATTTGGTTTCTAGAGCTCATCTTCAGGTGAATCTCAAAATGATCGATGATTTTGCTTGATCTGACGATTGTTCTCTTATCTTATTAACTTTTTTTTCTGCGTCTTCTATATAGACAAGCAATTTAATTATCAAGTATTTTTCAAGTAGATTTTTGTTTCACTAACGGCTGCCTCTTATGAGACAACCCTAGGAAGAGAAATATATGTATTCTTTACGAACTATAGATTTTTTTCCTTGTACCTCATTTAATGTATTGAAAATAATATGACAGTTTTTCTTCATTTACATGTTATAGGATCAGTCTTTCCCAAATGTACGATTGTATTTATAGACCTAATGTGTTGGTTATTAAGCACGAGTAATAGTTACAAAAAAATTTGTGTTGGTTATTAAGCACAAGAAATAGTTACACAAGAAAACGTTAAAGTGTTTGTATTATGGTACAAAAGGGAAATTCCCAGTCTGTCTATCAAGAATCATGATGTAAATCGTCATCCCTGGCTAAGCACCAGATTTCTTGTAAAACAGAATGCTAAAGGTATAAAAAGCAACATAATACATCTTCATGCATCTGATTGGAGTGTTGACTTTTTCATTGGTTTTCGTCCATTGCTTCGCTATTTCGTTGCCTTTAAAAGCATGCTTGACATGCATGATAGTAAATTTACTTCTGTTGTTTTGAACTCTGTTCGCCAAGCTTGACCCATTTAAATCCTGTTATCAGCTTCTGCTGGTCCAGAACGGGAAACTCTTTGGTCGGTATCCTATGTTTTCTATGATTACTAGAGCTGCTGGATTGCCTGAAGTCGTAGAGAATCATGACATTCAGAAAAACGAGTTTATGGTGCAACTTCAACAGGTAATGAAATTAAAGTAGTTTGGTATGTCCTATTTGAAGCCTATATATATATGCCTTTCACTCTTTTGCATGTGTTCCTGAACTTGTATCGACATGCATGCTCTTGTGATGAACAACATCTTTTTGAGTATCCCTCGAACAAACAAAAAAACATCTTTTTGAGTAAACTCAAATTGGCTCAATTACTGCCTTTTGTTTAAGCTTTTGAAAAAGTGATTTTAAGATTGTGTAAAAATGTACTTTATTTTTTGGAGACATGTATAAAGCAAAAGCTATTTTGTGTTTGATTACATTATTGAAATACACTTTAATTTTAAACTAGTTCTAATTACAATTTTTTCAGAAGCTGCTCAAAGTAGATTATCAAAATAATAAAAAAAAAATTATTCTTTTTAGAAATTTAAACAACGCTCAATACTGTTATTTTCAAAACAATTAAAGTGATTTCTTATACGAAAACGGAACAAATGGGCCCTTTTTTTTAATTAATCAACCTATATTTTGACTCACGGATAGTATTATTTGAATATGAATTCTATTCCATAAGAAAAGGCTTTGCAACTCACGATTTTAGTAAGACACTTTTTATAATCTGTACAATATTATGGATGCAGATGGTGATGAATTTACTCAAAATTATTTGTACAAATGCCGCATGGCAAAGGCGTAAGCTGGGGAAAATGCTACAAGACTGGCGTGTCACCTATGTACAGGTGTGTCATTCACTGTAGACATTATTACATTCTATTCTAATTAACACCTTATCTGTAAAGAATATGAATTAGATTTAAGAAGATTTCGATGGATGCTTCTTAATTCTTATCTATTTTTGGCACAAATGTTTGAAGTATAATACTTGGGATATTATTTTTTTTATTGGCATTATCTTATTCTGAAGAAACTTGTCTCCTATTTGGGGATTTCAATTGAAGCATTTTGTCTCATTTTGATTCTCAAGTCAGTAGTGTTAGTTTTTCACTGTAGTGTAGGAAACACCCCCTCCCCTAAACAAGTAGAAAACGTTAAGGTAGAGAATCAAAACTTGGTATAGTGAAAGAGATCAAATTGTCAATGTGTCCGAACATTTGGTGTAGGATTGCTTTATATAGTTGATGTGAATTGATATATTTTATGATTGCCCAGAAATTCATTTGACACGAATCAATATTGACCTAATCCTTCATTCTACTCTGCAGCTGGAGCTAGATTTCAAAAAGGAGTTTGGAAACACTTCAAACAACGAGGTTTTTTACTTGTGATTTTTACCTATTGTTTGGCTGAAACTGGTGCTTATATATAAGTTAGTTATCCCATGAGTTTGAGAAGTGATAAAATGTAAAGAGTTTAAAGGAATTGTGTGTCAACACTTAACACACAATCAATCTGATTTATATACATGCGTTGAAGTTATAGGTTTTTGTCCTTCAGACATAGAGGGTGGAATGTTTTACCCAGAATAATAAAGTTATATCGATGTTTGTTAGAATCAAATAATCAAAGCTTAATATTCACTACTTTCTCCAATTTAATAATCATGTTTTTTTAGGTTGTTTTGTACAAATCAAGTAATAGCTTTGATTAATAAGAAAATTTCAAATATACAGTTGCATTTCATTGGCTCATTCACCCACTTACTCTCTCTCAATGCTTTTCATAAATGTAAGTGCAAAATAATTGATAAGGTTAGAATGTAATTGACAAAAAAGTAGTTAATGTAACCTTAAACTTTGAAATGTCAGATACATTGGAACATTTTTTAACTTAAAAAATCGACAATTAAAAGAAGCAAATGGAGTATTATTACGATCAGAATTAGTAAATCGTATTATAATGAGAATGAACCAGTAGTTAATGAGATTAATTTTGTAAAATCGTTATTCTCCTTTTTCATTTATAACTTCTCCTTAATTTGTGTGAAATGACCTATGACAATTTTTGTGGGACGGAGGAGTAGCGTTCATTGTTAAATATTTTCCTACATTACCATAAGTCACAGTATTCACATGAAGTGAGTTTTTTTGAGTGTTGAAGCAAACATGTTTTTTGTGGCATAAGGTTTTCTGTTAGCTGTTATCACTGGAACTAATTTATTAATATGTAATATTACTCTATTCTGGCAGACTCTAGGCTTCAAAATATTCCAGCATATTCTTGTGTGGGTGGAAGAGCAAACTTATTGGATAGCTTTTCGATTTCTCACTGTGGGATTTGAATTGGAACTCTATGCTGACCATGATTATTGCATGGTGTACTGGTATATTTATATCGTGTTGATCAATCTTGCAGAGAAGAAGCATCTCCGGATGGCAATGAGCAGTGGCACTGGTATGTGTTACAGTAGTGTATCGTGGTTTTTTTTAATTAAGAAAAGTGATGGTATATGAGGAAATTGTCCTACAAATCAATGACTAATAGAGTGGTATTATTAGGCAGTATTTTAATTGTGCTTTTAGTTCTATGGCTTTGAAGACAAAAATTAGCTTATGGTGTCGCTGACCTCAATTTGTATCTATGCTACTTGTTGATAAGGTAAAAAGAAGACAAAGAAAAAAAGAGATTCTTTAAAAGACGCAGGAACGAACTTGCAGATCTCTCCAGCTGTGAGGTTTCTTCAGAGCCAAATATATCTAGCTGAAGGTTTAGGCATGGTAATACTGCATATGTTTCCTCAATGATTTGACTTAACAATTTCTTCTAGGAATTGTGATTTAAGACATCAGTGGCTTGAAATTTCCTGCCGCATCTGTAAGTTCTAGAGCTTGAGTTTAATAGTCCCTAGGTGTTAGAATGTTAGAGGTCAGCCATTGTTGAACAATGGAGAAAGCTTGAAGGAGAGAGAAGAGAGAAGAAAACTGTAACCGAATTTTGTATATTCACATTATTATTGAATAGAGAGAGATACGAGTATTTATAACCCTGTGCTAGCATGACAGCTGGTATAGCAAACTGCCAGCTGTCGCCAACTGTATCTAGCCGTCAATAGCTTGCACTGCAAGCCTTAGAACTTAGAATGCAAGATAAAAGTGCCAAGTGTGATTAGCTTATGCTATACTCTAATACTAGGTGGAAACTACCCTATTTTGCCAAATTGACAAGTCTTTTTCTTTTACTAAAAGTTAACATGACCACATTGACTGTGTGTATCATAATTAACTTTAACCTAAGGGTCTGTTTGGGACGGTTTCGGAGAGGGTTTTGGAGGGCTAAATCTATATTTTTAAAATTTTTGAAGAACAACATGATAAATGATCATATAATACTTCAACCGCACTTGATTGATTTTAGAAAGCATTTCATAGTGTCCGTAATTTAAAAGAGAAAAAGTAAGCCCTCCCCTCCCTTCCGCTCCAAAATCCTCCATCCAAACATACCCTAAATAATTTTCCAGCTTTGTTATTTGATTCAATTTAGTGGACTTACATTCTGCAGCAATCCAATTATTTTTCTAGATGCTAGCTGCTTTGAGGAATGAGCACAGAATTGTTCCACCACAAAGCCCTTTCAGTACCGAACACGAGGTAAGGTTTTCTGGTTTTCCACTTACAGTTTTCAAATGTATTACAAACTTCATTAAAGCATTGCAAAGGGTGTTTGGTAAATTTTATTCAGCGCTGGATTTTTAGTGTTGGTAGGTCAAGTGAAAGATTTGGTGTTTGGAAAGTATTTTTTTCTCAAAGTGCTGAAATAATATCCAAAGGAACTATTAGTATTAAGAGAAGAATGGGCAAGGTCACACTATTGGCCACTGTTTCAATTAGAGTGACGTCTTGACTGAAACCCAGTAATCTATCAGATTTGATTGTTTTGGGCGTGTTTTTTACTGATTTCAATTTATCATGTATTGATCAAACTCCGCGAAAGTAAGTTAAATGGTGATTCTTTCCATTATCAGCATTTGATTTAGTTTTCAATTTTTTTTTCTTATTTTCAAATCTGCAAAGCATCATATATATCCCAAATATCTGAAACTAAATTATGGTACGCACTTCATGTTTACCTTCGTGTGGATGAGTAGAAACAATTTATGTAGCGAATAATTATTTTTTAATCTTTTGCCTGAATACACTCGTAATCTTGTCACATTTATAGGGGAAAAATTTAAGATACATTGAAGATCTGTTAATACAGATTTGCCAGAAGTTAAGGAGAAACCTTCAGTAAATTATCTAAATTGCATTTAGTAATTTTTCTATGTTATCGGGATACTTTTTAATGATTCAAGCATTTGAAAGATACAGAGATATTGAGTATGGTTAACCCTCAACCTCAGCAACAGTAGGCACTATGAAAGAAGTACTTTTATTTTAAATCGAACTTTTCATTTGCAAATGAACTCACATATTGATACTTCTTCCAGATATTTATCCAGCAATTTGAGCTTTTATTGAAAGCTTGCCTTCCTGATGGCATCTCATATCAGACATACAAGGAATCAACTGCCCAGGCTAACTTCTCTGTGAGTATTCTTTAGAAAATTATTGTGTGTTTTGACTTCTTTAAAAATAGACGGTCGTGTGTTATTTTTTCAAGAGACAAACATTTAAATGTTTATTTCCCCTTCAGACCCTAGTTATGTGCGATTACTTCAAGGAAGCTCAGAAGATTGCAAAAGAGCTGAAAGGTAGTTTCGCCAATGACCCTGACATGATGGCTGAGCTGAGGAGAATAGAACAAGTAGCAGAACGCAACAACATTGCCATGACAGTCATTTCCCGGCTAGGAACACCTGATCCATCGGTGAAGATTTCTTTTACACTATGTCATCATCCTTTCTTTGCTACTGCTATTGTGAAGAGATCTTGATGACAGACTCAACCAATTTTGAAACAATTATAGGGTGGTAGGAGTGAATGCTTATTTGGCATTTGCAGTTGTAACACTAGTATTTTTTTTCGAACAAATTGTTGTTCATTAATATTAGATTGAAACTGTAATTTTTTTTAGGAAAAATAATTATAGCAATTTTCCTTCATTGGCTGCCCCTGGGAAGCAAGAAACATTTTTTTTAAGTGCCCGAGCACGGAGTGTCGGGCAACTTGTTATAGTTTGTTTCAGGTTGAGAGATTTCAAAAGAATTTCAGTTAGAGTATGGAAAATATCAAGGTAAGAAGCATCCCCTAATGTGTATCCGGCTTGCGGAATAGATAAAAAGAGTTTAAGAAGAAGGAAGTTCGTGGTTTTGACCTCTGCTGCTAACATTTTTTCTCTCCCCCTACTTAAAGTTTAAACTAACAACTACTACCTTAGTCCTGACTTTACTAACTTATAATAATTGTAAAATATATAAGTGGAAAATAATAAATAACTTTGGAGTAGTGTAATTTGTATTAATAGAGAATAAACTTGGAAATAAATTAACGTGACAAATTTTTTGGTGCAAATATAACACTTCATAACCAACAGTTTTTACTTTTCAAAATGTTTAATATTATTAATAAAAAAGGATTTTTTTTTTTCTTTTTGAAAAACATTTTTATGATCTTTTATATATAATCGTAAGAAATCTATGTCGTCAAAGCACAAATGGGAGCTGAAATCATGAATTTACTCATGGAAAGACTCTCACAATTGCGTGGGTCCCACCTCAGAGCATGGTCAGAGTCAACCAAGCATTCTTTCTAGGGTTGGGAATAGGCCAGGCCGGCCTACAGGGGTCTATGGCCTGGCCTGTTTAAGCCTGGTCTGGCCTGGCCTGTTTATTAAAAAGGCTAGGCTTAGGCTTTTTAAAAAGCCTATTTAAGTAAATAGGCCAGGCTTAGGCTATAAAAAAAGCCTATGAATCCTAATAGGCCGGCCTGTTTATGCATGTTAGGCTTCATAGTGGACTTTTTAAATAGGCTTTAAAGCTTTATAGTGAAATATGTTTTTAAGGCCTTATAGTGATAGACAAATCTTACACTGGAATAGGCTTTGAAGCCTATTAAGCCTATTTAAAAGTAGATAAAATGGAATGTTTAGTGACTTTAATAGTAAGTAGGCCTGTAAATAGGCTTTCAGGCCAGGCCAGGCTTTTAAATAGGCCAGGCCAGGCCAAAATAATAGGCCTATGAAAGGCCATAGGCCAGGCTCAGGCCTGCAAATTTTTTCGTAGGCCAGGCTCAGGCCTATCAAAGTCTGGCCTGGCCTATTCCCAACCCTAATTCTTTCTTCCACAGTTTACCTTTTGTGGAACTTTGATTGGCTTCTTTTTAGTCAACGCTCCATTCCTCAATATTATAGTCAACCAGACACCACAATTGAACAATCAAATTCCAGTTTAAGGTGTACTATTCCAATTTCTTTTATGGTCAAGATAAGACAGACTTGGATCCTCTTCAACATAAATAAGATAAACTATCAAAGTGTTTAAGTTAATCATGCCACAAAACTTGTTTGTTGACCACAAAACATGTTTAACGAACAAGTAAACTATGATAAGTTCTTCATGTCTCCCTTATTCAAAATATTATCTTAACTCTTGTGCTAGTTGAGTACATAAAAACACTTGTGTGGTCACAACCACAAATATGATTCATGTGTATTTCTGAGATAATTAACTTAAATGTATTTTTATGTTGTACGCCCTTAAATGATTTTTATTTATGTTTTTGTAACCATAAAAGTACTTCTTACGAGGATATTAAAGAAATCTTAATAATAAACTTATGATTTCTCCTTCATTAAATGACAACAATTGTGACAACCATTTTGTCAGTGCAACAAGAAAAGCCTCAACTTCATACACTGAGACTTTCTCTTAAATAATTTTACTGATGCATCTAATTATCATATCTTACAATTTGGATGAGGTTAATTTATAAAGTGTCATTTTTTTTTACACATACATCCTATCAAATTGTGACAAATAGATTTTTATAAAAATATTTTATGAGCTAATTCAAAAAAGTAGCATTATGGAGTTATTTGATCGGATGCATGTATAAACAAGTTTTACTTACAAATTAAATTATTCTTTAGGTATTTGTGTAGATATATATTAAAACTAATATTCCCTAAAAAAATTATTTATTAATAATAGGTTTAAATATGTCTTTAGTCCCTGCACTTTCATCAGATTTTGGCATTGGTCCCTACACTTTTTTTTGTTTGGAATTGGTCCCTACACTTTGTAAAAATATTGGTATTGATCCCTCTGTTAACCTTCTGTTAAAAAAAAACACAAAACTATTGGTATTGGTCCCTGCACTTTGTAAAAATATTGGTATTAGTCCCTGCACTTTGTAAAAATATTGATATTGGTGCCACATGGCGTGAAATGATTGGGCCACGTGGCACTCCATTAGTTTTGTGTTTTTTTTTAACAGAAAGTTAGCAGAGGGACCAATACCAATATTTTTACAAAGTGCAGGGACCAATGCCAAACAAAAAAAAGTGCAGGGACCAATGCCATAATCTAATGAAAGTGCAGGGACCAATGACACATTTAAACCTTAATAATAATATTACAACTGATCTAAACAATAATATCTTATTAGATCGCGTCTATATTCTTGCATTTTTTTTTCGGTGACGTTTTTTTCAAGAAATTTTCGAAGACTTTTTTATTCCCATATGTTTCTCTCCAGTAGAGTTGATAAATTTACTTGACAAAAAATATATATTTTAGACGTCTAAGCCACTAAAGATGGATACCCTGTAAGCTGGAATTCAAATCTGTATTTGCTACGCATTTTTCTTTTACATTATTAGTGCATGTAAATTAATCTTTTAATGTAAGTTACTAAGTCACCACCAAAAAAAAAAGCACCACCAAAAAAAGTTACTAAGTAATTTTTTATGAATAAGTTCTAGATAATATGTATGCTGCACCTTTTGTCTTTAAACTCAATGTTCAAAACAATTTGTTTTACTGGGATGCCTGTTAATGGATAAAAGTATCAAAAGACATGCAATTGAATAATAAATTATTTTATCTCCGCTCTAAATTGTATTTAATTTTCTCTCTCTAAATTATTATTTTTTTGTTGAGGGATCTCTCTCTCTCTAAATTATTGTATACTTTATTCCAGCTCTTGGTCTCACATTATTCTCTAATTTTTTAAATATAAGCATGCTGACGACTATACATGTGATATGGTTTGTGGACTACAAATATGTCTAGTTTGATACAATTTTTGGGTCAATGTCCAATAGAAGTCACTCACTATATAATGATCTCTAAGTTGTTGGATGAATTTAACAGAATCAAATGTGCTCACATCATATCAAATTAACTACAAATCCAAGTTGTCTGCATATTGTTAAATATAATGACGTTTTTATTAATTTAATTATTAAAGTTATAATAAAAATTTAATAAGTTTGTACAAATAGTACTTTAGTTTTAGTATTTAGTATGGGTAGTGTCAAAATAGTGTTCATAAAGATGAAAGTTTGACTAATCGATATCAGGAGCAGCTCTTGCATGCTCAATCATAAATAAACTTTATTTGGACACATATATATAATAAAATTTAAAAAAGAAAATGGATAGCCTTGATATTGGTAAAAAAATAAAAAAAAATCATAGACATTGGTTATGAATTGAACCTTGATCACATATTTAAGACGTTAACTCTCTTATCATTTGGACCAATTCATTATTGCTTAGAAGAAAAATAATTTAATCATATTATTTGATATATTTTCTCTTTTAAATTTTATTATCATGTGTGAGCTCAAATAAAATTTACATGGGGATTGAGTTATGCAAGAGTTGCTCCCCATATTAGACTTTATTCAATATGACATGTTTTGTAGCATGTGTGTCTATAATTGGTGGCTTCAAACATTTAACACGTGCAAAATATAAATTTGATTTGTTTACAAAGCACAAACAAGGTTTAATTTCATTATCTTTATGTTGTTCACATGGCCAATTGTTGCCTGCTTGCATCCAACACATAATAGCTGCACATATATTCCACCGACTCTGCTGACCTGTAACACAAACAATATTTTTCTTCTATAATTCACTTTTTTAACTCATTTATCTAATTAAATTCTTATATCAATCTTGACAAATAAAATTTAAATAAATCATAATTCAAATTTGAATTTAAAAATATAATAATTAAAATAAAATAATACTACAAGATGATTAAATTTCACCCAAAATGTGTTATTCATCATGATGAATGTCGATTGTGGTACTTGTTTGCAGGATAGCATATATATATATATATATATATATATATATATATATAGAGTTAGGATCCGTTGACACCAGGTGTCAACGGATTCGTTGACACCAAATCTCAACCGTTTATTTTATTTAATCCATAGCTCATATTTTTCTATTCTGTGTGTACTCATTCCCTCAATCACATAGTATTATTGTTTTCGATCATTGAAAATCTGAAATTGGGAACATCATCACATCGTTGTTATATGCCACCACTTCCGTTAATACAATTTCTTGTTTGCATCTATCTTCCCTCTTGGTTAATTCGATGTATGAATTGCAATTGGAGATGAAGATATTAATTAAGGGGTTTTAGGTATCAATTGGTATGGTGTTTAACCATTAATGAATAATTGAACATCCTTGCAAAATACATGGATTTCTGCCATTGCTGCCAATCTTTGGTGCATATAAAATCTAGAGTCTATGACGTTTAGTCTAATGGAGAAGAGATAACTTCAGGTTTTGTTACGTTAGCATAGCACAGATCAATAGGAAAATAATAATGTTGTGCGATTGAGGGAAATAATACACACAGAATAGTAAACTACAAGCCATTGATTAAATAAAATAAACGGTTGCGATTTGGTGTCAACGAATTCGTTAACACCTGGTGTCAACGGATCCTAACTCATATATATAAGTGAAATAGTGAAGATGTGTGCCTAAGGCTTAATTTGTTAGGGAGTTTGAGAAGGGAGAGAATGATAGGGTTTGGGATGAGAGATATAAGAAAAAATTGTAAAATCTTTTTTTTTTTTTCAAAGAGTATTTTTTAGAGAATTATAGATTAATGTTTATAATTAATATACTTTGATTTAATTTTACGGCCAAAAAAGTATATTTTTAATTATAGAAATATTATAACAATATATATTGAATTTGAAAAATTTACATATAGTTCATAAAACCCTCATCGAATACAACTTTTATCTTTTGAGTTCCCTCAAACTAAAAGAATTTTGTAGTATGAAAAAAATCCAACAAACCCTCTCATTTCAAAGTCATCTATTTCTTCCACTTTCTTTTTCTTTTCTTTCAAAACACTATCATTTTCGTCCAAACTCGTAATCAAAACCTAAAGGAGCGTTTGTTTCGGTGACACACAAATTATACCCAGAAATGACTTACTCGGGCATAAAAAAATGAAAATTTGATTCCCGTGTATTTTTTTAAAAGTGTTTAGCAAATAAGTTGACATATTACCAGGAAAAATTGGAAGTTACAATTTTTTTTTATAAAAAAAAAAAAAAAAAAAAAAAAAAAAAAATCTATGTAGGATTTTATGGGATGCACATTTCCACCTTCTCGCATGAGAATAATGGAAGTTATTTCATTCTCAGGAACCAGAAATATTTTTTTCTCAACTTTATAACTAGCATAGGTATAATCATTTCCTAGCCATGTATTCTTATGAATGTCATTTTTCAACTTGAAACAAACATCCTCTAAAAGTATGTTGAGATGAAAAGTGTTGGAAGGTAACGAGAAGAGTGAGTGAACTTACTTTTATCTTTTAAATTACAATTAGTATAAAATCTTATTTTTTTTATATCAATACAGTTAAGTGTAATTGAAGTATTAAAAATATGTCTGAATCTATAAAATCTAGTTCACAAACATACTCTTAGGGGGGTGTATTGGATTGAGATTTTAAAAGACTATTTTGATAAAAAAAGTCTTGAAGATTTTGAAAGATTGTGGATGAATGTATTAACTTTCAAAGGATTTTAAAAGACTTTTAAGATTTTGAGGGATTTTAGCTCATAGACTTTTAAAGATTTGAAAGTATTTTATGAGAATTTACAAGAGTTGACTAAATAAAAAATCAAAGGTTTGCTAGACCAAAAAAAATAAAAAATCAAAGGTTTGCACGATAAAAAATAAAATTGATACAATTTTTATGGGATTGACTACTAATAATAATAATTACTTAATAAAATCAAACTTACTCCTTGAAAAAAAAAAAACTTTTTTTTTGAACATGCAAAAATGAGATATATTCAAACGGACACCGTAACTGTTATCGCACAAGATGTGCCAAACAATCACAAAAATGTCAGAGTCCAAACAGAATTACAAACAAATCAGTCAATACCCAGACATAAAAGCGGGCTCGACCACCACTGATGAGTGCCAAAACTAAATACAACATTGCTAGCCTTTAACCACCACAAAGAAGTTGATTTCACTTTGTCTAGCATTTGTGGCAAAGTACTTAGTCTATTTCTAAAAAGCCTATCATTCCTTTCATTCCACAACACTGAAACACAAAGCAACCAAATCAAGTGAAAGAAAGACCGTCACCCTCTTGAACAACCTGCATAATTAATAAATTGCACCAAATGATCTGAAGTTGATTGAGAGTCGACCCCTACCACTCCTAACCAATCCCGCACCATCGGCCATAATGCACTAAAAGTTGCACAAGACAAAAACAAACGAGAAACATCTTCGACATTCCCACATCCAGAAACACATAACCGCTCCTCCACAGATAAAATGCCACGGTTTGCCAAATTATGTTTTGTAGGTAACCGATCTCTCAAAAGTCGCCAAGCAAGGATAGATACTTTGAGAGGAACCTGTTTATGTCAAATTAAGTCCAGATTATGGTGTAACTTGGGCTGCTCTTGTGATGTCAGCATGTCGTAGACTCCACGAACAGAATACCCATCATCATGATTAGGTAACCAAAGCCATCTGTCTATCACCGATTCCTGCAAAGAAACTGTTAGTAACAAAGCCCTACACTCCTCTACCAACTCCTCCTCCCAAGCCCACAGCCGCCCACGCCACCTCAATGCCTCCCCGCCCACATCCACCCCCAACAAGAACATATTCCTAACTGAGATATGTTCTTGAAAAAAAACATATCTCAGTTACCTACAAAACATGAAGTAAATAATGTGATCAACAACAACCAATTCGTGAAGAAAATAAAAATGACGAGAATAAAAAAAAATTAAAACCTTGAAAAAGAAAACAAACATGAAATAATAATACTGAGAGAAACAAAAAACTGAAGTGGGAGAAGGAGTAAAAAGTCTCAAGAAATCTCATCAAGGCTATGTGTGGGAGACAAAAAAGTCTCAAGTTTAGGTGTGAGATTGTTAGTAGGTACATTTTACACTAAAAAGTCTCGCAAAATCTATTACTCACAACAATACAATCCATTAAAATCCTTACAATTTTGAATACCAATAGACAATTTTTAAGTTGAGCAAAATCTCAATTGAATACCACTGAATTTTATTGGACTCATTAAAAAATCTTGAAAATCCTAATTGAATACCACAAAAATGTTTTAGATTCCTTAAAAGTCTTGATTGAATACCTAAAGATTTTTTTAAAACAAAAAAGTCTTTTAAAATCTTTTGAAATCTCAATTGAATACACCTCTAAGTCTGTTAATTTTGTTGTTGTGATTACTTAGCAAGCTTATAGGGTGGGTGAATCCTAACTAATTATTACATTACTTAATTAATCTGATACTGTCCCGCTAAAAAAGTGGGAGATATAAATCTTTGTGCATGCACCCGTACATATTTGGAATTGAAAGACCACAACAAACAAACCTGGTCCAATTTATTATTGTTCTTTGTATGAAAATGTTAGTGCATGCATGATGGCAATCATTGTCTGGGTGCGTTAAAAGGGCCCAAAAAAAGAAGTTGCCAAGACTTTTTTTTTTTCTTTTATGGTTTTTCTATATGTTCTCGCAACGTTGACATTAATGTTAAATTAATGAATTTTCTACGGTTTAAATTTGAAATTTGGTTTGTAAAATTGCAAGTTTTAACTTCTTCATCTTTCTGTTAGACTCAACATCCGTCAATTTTTAACGTCATTTCTACTGTAATCAATAAATTAAGGGATATAATTGATTAAACTAATGCATTCTTTAGATTTAATCAATACTCATGCTAGCAAAACTGGCGCTATTGTGAGTTTATCTTTCATTTGCAATTTTAATCTAAAAAGGACAAGATATTTTGTCTCGATTGAGTAATCCCAAAGGTACTTACTGATTGAGGAAACTATACCCACCCTAAAGGCTAAAATTGCCCAACCTTTTTCTCAAACTATCCCTTTCAGTACTATCCCTCTCTGATATATGATTAATGGAAGGTCACCACACTTGACACAAAATAAATACTACCACTTGTTGGATATATATTATCTTGTCCTTGTTAATTTTCAGATCAATTTGGATTACTACATAAAATAATCTCAATAAAGTTAATGCGTAGATTAATTTTTTTCCTGCAAATTACTTCTCTTCTAAATTTAGATTTTATAAAAAAGAAAATTCTTATATATATATTTGGTGCTTTACTTATTTTACAATTCTAGAAATGGTTTATATCTTTTGTCAAAAAAAAAATGGTTATGTTGTTTTTTCCTGCTTGGAAAGTGGAAACAAGAAAATTTGTACTACAACGTGATTATTTAAAAATAACATGAAGTCAAGTCACGATTTTAATGTATTTTAATATTTAATGAAAATTAGTCAATGTCACATGAACATTATTTCATTTAAAAAGTTTGTGTTATAGATACTGGCTTGGACCTGTGTTGGTTTATAAACAGCAATGACCATTCTTAAAACATAGAATAAGTGAGGATAAAACTTAGGGAATTTTTTTTATGAGTGTTGGCAAAACTAGTTTAACGATCTTGATATTGTGACATTCACTCTGTACCATGAATTCACTCTGTACAATCTTGGTATTTTTCTGAAATTGTTTTCGTTTCTCTGATTTTTCTTTTCTTTATACTCTTGATGATAAGATTTTTTTTTTGTTTTTAAGGAAGAATATTAGTTTTTATGAGAAGTTAAAATGTACGCCTCTTTATACTTCAAACATATTTTGTGTTTGTTTGTCAATTTTTTATTTAATGTGTATAAATTATAATTTGTAAATTTTATGAAAATTTTGATTTTGATTAAAATTATAGGTATGTGCATTTTGCACTTTCGTATTATAACAAACTATATTTATATTTTTCAACGACATCAATAATATAACAAATATAATATAAATTCTTATATTTTTGAATGACACCAAAATCATGTATTCTCTTTACATGTAGTATAGATAAGCATTTTAAATTTGTTTGTAACTATCCCTTCAAAAGGGAGATCAGGAATACTACTACCTCCGTCCCTAATTATAGGATCCTTTTGAAAAAATAACGGGAATTAAGATAGTGGATATTAGTATTAAATATGTTTGCAATTACTATTATTTTTACAATTTTATCCTTTAAGAGAGAGAGTTGGTTTATGTTTTCAACATGTTATTTATTGTTGATTGAAGAAAAAGGTGTATAATAATAGGGGCATGTATGTAAAGAAATAATTAATGTAGTTGGAAATAGCAAAAAAGTCTTATAAAAATGGACAAAAAAAATTATCAAAAGGATCTTATAATTAGGGACGGAGGTAATATTTATTTTAAATTTGAAAATAAAACCTCTCATCGACTTTAATTTTCATTAGACCAAACAAACATCACATTTGGTATCTTTTGTTTAAAAAAAGACTTATAGATTATTAAAATAATCTAAAATCTCCCAATTAGTACATGTAACAACTTGAAAGATCAACATTAATCCATAATTATACACTGTTGCTGTTGCACCATAAGTCAAAATTATCAAGTCATCGTCTTTAATTTGATTGAAATGATGGGTTCATCGCGGTCAGAAGTTATCCATCAACTTAAATGCTTCCATATATCACAAATCAACTCAATTCAAACAACTTTATGGGATGCTATAATTTGTATATTTCATGCATTTCTGATGAAGACACTTCCTGTTATCACACCAAAAGAATAATAATGCATATCATATAACATGGATAACAAGACAATAAGCAAAAACATAGCATATACATGCATAGATCACATTGTATTGTTAACAATAATTCATCCATTATTTTTTATAAAGAAAATGACTCATCCATAAAGCTCGTCCTTTAAATGTAGTCAATAAATCACTTAGGAGCTCCAGGGACAAGGAACTCCTTCTAAAGACGTATCCGGAGAATATTGAATTTGATTCTCAGGGGAATAACGTTTGGCCAGTGCACATGTCTCTACGCACGAGCCGGGTTAGTCGCCCACCTTTGGTGGGTCGGAAACCGGTGCGAAAGCAAAAAAAAATCTCTTAGGTGGAAATTAGGGGTGAGTCGGATCGAGCCGGGTTTGCTTAAATAGACTAGGCCTAGTAGAAAAAACCAAGGCATAATAAGTCTTGACCTTTTACCTGTCAAATGTTTTATTTTAAGTCTGGCCTGGCCTTTTTAAAAGTCTGGTCTGACCTATTAGTCTGTCTAAAAGCCTAGTTTATGTTACAAATTTCAAACAGAATCGGTTCATCAGTTTTTTTCCTTTCAATTTATGCAACGTATACTTAATATAGAGATAAACATTAATTAGATACAAATTAAACTAATGAAACACAATTGTAAAATTTATAGATGGATAAAAACTCAAGAATAATCATGTCTGATAACAACAAGGATTTCAAACTTAATCTAATAATCATACTTGACCTTAGGCATATCAGTAGCAAGCTTTAACAGTTCACACAAATATATATAAATATATAAGTAGCAAGCCATACAAAATAAAATAAAAACTGAAATAATAATAATTGTGGTATGAGAATTTGAAGGATCAGTAATTTTTTTGATATATATAAATATAAATAATAAATATGAAAAAATGTAATATACTTGTATACGGGCCGGCCTGATAGGCTTTTTTTATAAGCCTAAGCCTGACCTAATTAAATTAATAGACTTTTTAAAAATCTCAAGCTTGACCCATTTATTAAACGAGCTAGGCCGAGCCGGACTTTTAGTAGGCCGAATCATAGGCCCTTGACGAGCGGCTTGGCCTACTCCCACTCCTAGTAGAAATCTGTTAGTTAACGAATCCGCAATCATTTATTGTACTAATATGCGCAAATGAGTCTTTTTGTTTATGCATTTCTTCTTTGATTGGCAATTACTTTAAATCGACGTGTTTTACACCCTTTTGGCACTTATCATTCTTAGAGAAGAAGATAATCGTGAAATTGTCACGATAAATCCTTCGTGACGTAGTTATATTGTCAACAATACCAAAAGTCAATGTTAAGTTTCGCAACCAGTTATTGAATTTGTGGCTTCAAGGCACCCCATAGATTTTTCCTTCATAGTAGAAGTGGTTGTTGGGGAGTTTGAGGAGCATCGGGATCGGCAATGTGTTAAACGTCCAGAACCAATAAGAGATTTAGACACCATATCTCCACCCAAAACCTTAAACGTCCATATATCAAACGTTTCCTCCATTTCTAATCGATGCGGGACATAATCACTCACACTTTATTTCCCAACAATCTCCCCCTCAAGTGTGTTAGTCACCCACATCACTAGCCTGATCCTCACTAGGATCCCACTCCCGCTCCCCCACTGAGCCTAACTAGGGCTCTGATATCAGTTGTTGGGGAGTCTGATGAGCATCGGAAGCGGCAATGAGTTAAACTTCAGGACCAATAAGAGACTTAGAAACCACATTTCCACCAAAAACCTTAAGGCATCAGGTATACGAGGGACATAATCACTCACACTTGATTTCCCAACAATCTCCCCCTCAAGTGTGAGTCACCCACATCACTAGCCTGATCCTCACTAGGATCCCACTCCCGCTCCCCCACTGAGCCTAACCAGGGCTCTGATACCAGTTGTTGGGGTGTCTGAGGAGCATCGGGAGCGACAATGAGTTAAACGTCCAGGACCAATAAGAGACTTAGACACCACATCTCCACCCAAAACCTTAAGGCATCAGGTATATGGGTCTCCTCTCATATATATTCAATGTTTCCTCCATTTATAATCGATGTGGGACATAATCACTCACACTTAATTTTCCAACAATCTTCCCCTCAAGTGTGAGTCACCCATATCACTAGTACTAGCATGATCCTCACTAGGATCCTACTCCCGCTCCACCACTGAGCCTAACTAGGGCTCTAATATCAGTTGTTGGGGAGTATGAGGAGCATTGGGAGCGGCAATGAGTTAAACGTTCAGGACCAATAAGAGATTTAGAAACCACATTTCCACCAAAAACCTTAAGGCATCAGGTATATGGGGGACATAATCACTCACACTTGATTTCCCAACAATCTCCCCCTCAACTGTGAGTCACCCACATCATTAGCCTGATCCTCAGTGGCGGAGCCACGTTTGGCAATTTCTGGGCTTGTGCCCCCACTAATTTTTGAAGATTTCTTCGTGCATATGTATACAGACTCTATACATGTATTATTTATTTATAACATTTATTCAAAAAAGGTTGATTAGAGCTTATGAAACAAAAATACTCACTGCAACTCTCAACATCAATATCTTTTACCTGCATTTAATTTTTTTAATAATTAATATAATATTAATGTAACGTAACATTGTGGAAAAACTTAAAGGTTTTGAACAAGAGGGTTATCAATCTTTCTATTAAACACAAAAAAATAATTTTTTTTTTATTTCCATCCAAAATCTGTAGGCATTAAGTATATGAGTCTCCTAACTTATATATCCAACGTTTTCATCATTTTGTGGAATTGCTCGAGTCTACACATCCAACAAAGTCATAATCCGAGTAGTCAACCATTTCAAGACAATACAATGTGAAATTGTCTAAAGTTTGAACTCTGACATCTACATAATATTATCCTTGCTATTATCAACTGGACTGTGTTTATAAAACTAATAATTTTTGTTAGACCTATGATATGTTGTTTTAAATCTTAAAATATATTTCCAAATATAAAATATTTTAAAGATATTATTGTGAACAATTCATTGTATCATAAATTTAGAGTATTGATATTTGTATAATTATTTGTGACAAAAAATTGAAGAAAAAAAGAAGAAGAAAAGAACAATAACATAATGTGAATATAATAAAAGAGAAAGTTATTCCAAAACCATACAAATATTATTTCTCTAAAATTTATGTTAGCAACCAACCATACAATGATAATTAAAAAATGTTTTGAAAGTAAAAATAAAATGAAAAAAAGTGGGGCCATCTGAGAATTCCAAGAACAAGAAGGGGGAAGATAGAGACAAAATCAAATCCCAATTTAACCACGGAAGGAGCGGAGGGAGCAGTAGTACAACTTCTTACAATACCGTATTTTCTGACACGCTAATTAACCCATCAAATTGTACAATTCCGTTTTTTAATTACAGTACAGCGTTTCTTTTCTTTTTTCCAATTGTCAAAGTTCAAGACCAAGTTTTCACCGTCGCATATATAATTTCCATTAAAAAACTTACGCATAAATTAAACATCTTCAAATTTTCTTATCAATGGTGAAGCCCAACTTAATTCTTTGCAACCTTCTCACAATATAATTTAGTTTAACAAAAATCCAAAATTAGTCTCCCTCATTTCTTATATCATGATAAATTAGTCTATCTACTATAATAAAATATAAATATAAATAAAAATTAAAGATATTTTTTTGTCAAATAGCTTAATGACAAAAATTGACCTCCTAAAATAAATAAACGAAACGTTTTAAATTCGAACTTTAATCTCTATATATAAAATACTCCATACAATATTTTTTATAAGAAATAAATGAGTCAACAAAAACTAATGTATTTGATCTACATTATAAATCAAATACATCAATTTTAGTTGACCAATTTATTTCTTATAAAAGACCTGATAGTACAATGTTTCTACCGATCAAAGTAAACTGATGAACACCCTAAGAACAATTATGGATTAATTTATTTTGTCTAAAAATGTTAAAAAAAACAACTTTAGTTTACTTTTGATTTTGATCAAAATTAAATTGAGGTGAGTTCCCGTGAGCTTAGTTCAGTTGGTAGGGACATTGCATAATTTATATAGGGGTCGGAATTCGAACCCGAACACCCCAATTCTCCATATTTAATTGTGTGAATTCTAGTCACCAAATTGCTAGAAAAAAAAATTGAGGTGAGAGAAAAGTAGAGCGATAGAATTTAATCTTGACTCAAAAAAAAAAGTAAAAAATAACGTCATAGACGCCGACGACCAACCAAACGAAGCAAGCAGCTCATATTGTCTGTCGAGTTGAGACTTTTATTTCTCTCTCTCTCTCTCGTCGCAGACACAAAAACAAACGCGATTCTCTCTCTCTCTCTCTCTTCTATAAACATTTTCAGCTTTTATAGCTTATAATACAAAAATCTAGCTCCACCCTTATAGATCGTGATTTTGATTTTCTCAACAATCCACTCCTTTTCTTCTTGCTTCAACAAATTTCTGTGAGCTCACTTTTTCTTCTCAACAATGCGTTACTTTCTCTTCTTTTTCAATCAAAATCATATACCTCTATTTTTCTTGTTCTTCTTGTTTATGTCTTAGTTCTTCTTGCTTTAAGATAAAATAATTTTGTTCACTTATTATTATTATTCAACTATGTTTCTTGATGATTTTATTCATACCTTGTTGCTCATTATTTTATTTTATTGTCGGTGATTATTGTTTTTTTTAGTTGGATCTGATAACACTGATTAACTAAACCTTATTATCAACTTCAATTTTAAGATTTATCAAATTCTTCTATTTGTCAATGACTAATTATTATTATTATTTTTTTTAATTTTTTGATGATGTTTTTCAGGATTTTGGAATTGTGAAAGGAAGAATATGTCAGGTGGAACGCAGAACAGTTTGAGGAAAGCACTTGGAGCTCTTAAGGACACCACTACCGTCTCATTGGCCAAGGTCAACAGTGGTTACAAGGTAGAATTCAATCATTTGCAGATAAATTTTGTTGGTTGAATTGGATCATGTATTTTTGTGTTTGTTCTTATCAACTTGGTTTACCGTTTTGTAGGAGTTGGACATTGCTATCGTTCGAGCAACGAATCATGTTGAACGCCCGGCTAAGGAAAAACACATTCGAGGTTTGTGTTATTTCCGTCTCTTTATGATTGTGTTTTTTGGATGAATATCCAAATGTTTGATTCCTTCTTTGGAGTTATGCGCTGATTCGCGCCCTACGTCATCGATTTGTTTGTCAAATGTTCTGAACCAAGGACATCGCGTTTATTATGATTGTTTGTACATGAAGTAATTGTTGTGATCTGTATATTATTTAATTTAATTTATGTTTATACTATTTGTTGCATATTTATAGATTGTATACGAGGGAATTGTTGGATACGTTAGGGTTCTAACTCCAAGTATTTATGTGTTCTCTTTTGCAGCTATATTTTCAGCGATCTCAGCTACAAGACCTAGGGCTGACGTTGCCTATTGCATCCATGCTCTCGCCAGGCGATTATCGAAGACACATAACTGGGCTGTACGTGCACTGTGATTTACATCTTATCCTTTTTTATATGGAATAAAAACCGTCCAATGTATTCACTAAATGACTGGGAATGTGTGATCTAGTTTTTATCAAGTATTTATGTTTGCCTATATTCTTTCTTGCCAAGTTTGATGAAACATTATATTTTTTATGTCATTATCATGAGTTATGCCAATGTCCTCCCCAATGAAGACCGTGGCTTGATCGTCAGTGTTACCTTAAAGTCAAATAAAAGTGGGGCATAAATGAATATCTAGATAACATTTTAAACAAAAATCTGCTGATGCATGTTTTTATGACTTCCTTTTATCCGTTTATTTATCACCATGCTATTGTTTTGCATGTTTAACCTTGTTTAAATACCAAGGAGCATATGTACTGCAATGTTTATATCGCAACTTCTGCCGTTATCTTCTAATTTTTCAGTTACCTCTGCGATTTCTGTAGTGCTCATGTAATTCACCACTGAGCATGTGCTTGTGAATGTGTTTGTGCCGTTCTATTTGGTTTATTGACAAGTGGTTTTATCTATAGGTTGCTTTGAAAACTTTGATTGTCATCCACCGTGCTCTGAGGGAGGTTGATCCCACATTTCATGAAGAACTCATTAATTATGGGAGAAGTAGAAGTCATATGCTCAACATGGCTCATTTTAAAGATGACTCGAGTCCAAATGGTGCTTGTCTTGATCCCCATCATTGATCTTGTTATAAATTTAATTATCATCTGTATTGACGTTGTATTTTCATTCGTGTTTTGTTGCTCAGCATGGGATTATTC
Organism: Medicago truncatula; assembly: GCF_003473485.1. Classification (NCBI taxonomy): domain Eukaryota; kingdom Viridiplantae; phylum Streptophyta; class Magnoliopsida; order Fabales; family Fabaceae; genus Medicago; species Medicago truncatula. Next base: position 55,796,524 of record NC_053045.1, on the reverse strand, counting down.
TGCATGGGTCCGCAGTTATGCATTATTTTTAGAGGAAAGGCTGGAATGTTTTCGCGTGTTGAAGTATGACATTGAGGCTGATCGTCCTGTAAGATTATAAACTTAATGTTTCAGAATTTGAATTTTTCTCAAGCAGCTGAATTATCTGAATGTTATTCGATAGTAATATAATACTAGTAGCCGTCACATCACATACATCATACATGTTCTTTGAATAAGGAAAATTTACCAATTATGAACTTTGTCACAGAGGACCAAAGATTTGGATACTGCAGAATTGCTAGAGCAGTTGCCAGCTTTACAACAGCTTCTCTATCGAGTTATTGGTTGCCAGGTGAGCTTTTGATCCAACTGGTTTGAATTAAATGAACAAAATTTATAATGCCAGCAGCATTAATATCGTACCAATTGTTTTTAACCTTTGTATGCTGCAGCCACAAGGAGCAGCTGTAAATAATTTTGTGATTCAGTTAGCACTCCAATTGGTAGGTCACTTATTTAACCATACTTAATTTTGTGTTTGTTTTTGCTTTCATCACCTTTCTGAACATACCTTATATTGCAATTAGGTTGCTTCGGAGAGCATTAAAATTTATCAAGCTATTAGTGATGGAACTGTTAATATGGTTGATAAGGTATGTCATCTTCATGAATTTGAAGCTTAATGTAACCTCCCATGTATTTATGAGACTATTGTGTATTTGTGACAGTTTTTTGAGATGCAACGGGAAGATGCTCTGAAAGCTCTTGATATATACAGAAGGGTTGGGCTGCAGGTATGTCTTATGACAAAATTTTCGTTTTCTTTTATTAAATTCACGTATTCCTGAAATTTATGTTCTATGGTGCTTTATTTGGGTCCAGGCTGAGAGACTATCAGAGTTTTATGAAATATGCCGTAATCTAGATATTGGACGTGGAGAGAAGTTCATCAAAGTTGAGCAGGTTGGTTAGATCTTATATCATGCTTGCTTTTGCCAATGCTTTTCCATTATTTTATGAAATATAATACAATGCTAAATGAACTGATTTTTGATATTGAAGCCCCCGTCATCGTTTATGCAAGCCATGGAAGACTATGTCAAAGATGCTCCCCAGGGAGCAATAGTTCGAAAGGATCAGGTATATGTACAAACATCAATACCTGTTTTGTTCAGTAATCTTTGTGGCTTTATGTACGAAGTGCAAGTTTGTATTTAATAAACATCTAGTGGATTACACGGTAACATTAGTATTTGGGGAGACAATATTAGTATTTTAGCCGCTCATAGTTGTCGTCCACGTACTGTTTCTCCTCTCCAGTTGTTTCAGGACTTGATGTGTTATTGCAATCATATAACTTCAAAATGTTTCTTCTATATCTTGATGAAGTCACTATTTGATATGCTTTAAAAATATTTACTAACCGGTGCTTCCATTTTATTTTAATCTAAAACAGGCCGTTGACAACAAAATTGCTGCTCCAAAAGAAGTTTTGGCTATTGAATACAATAAGGAACCTGAAGTGAAGGAGGAACGTGCACCCTCACCCCCTCCACCGTCTGAACCTGTGAAAGTGGAAACACCACCAGTACAACCACCACCTGATCTTTTGGTAATTACTGTGTTTTTTTTTTTTTGTTGCCCTGTATTAATTACCGTTGGTTGCTTTGCATATACCTTAGTTGCTTTGCCTGCACTAAAAAGCTTCTCTCCATTTTGTTTTGCCTACTAGAATATGGAAGATCCTGTTCCAGCTGCTGCAGAGTTGGAAGAGAAGAATGCCTTGGCTTTAGCCATCGTTCCCGGTAATTTTTTGGCCTTTTGCCTCTATTTTGTTAAGACATTGAATAAAAGCCAGTTAATCTGCACATTCAAAAATAATTAACAATAGTAATTGGATTGTTGGAGCAACTGAATTTCTTTTCTTTTCAAGAAGAGCGATGTTTCACATTGTTACTCCTTTGATCCAAATTAATAGTCATTTTAGCAAAAGTAAAAAATTCCAAACTAAATGTCACTTTGTCATCATTAATTTCTTCCCAATTTTTCCCTCACTACATTAATCATATGAGACGTGGTTATTATTACAACTTTTCATGAACCAACGACATCATCAAGCATGCATTTATTAACGAATAGGGTTAATTTAGTAAAACTACCATGTCCATTAGCAAATTTATTATTACTTTTCTTAATATTTGCATAGCAATCTTAAACAACTGCTAATTTGGAATGGAGCAAGTAGGACTAATCCGTATAATCCGTATAAAATGAACTATATTCCAGCATCATTTTCTATTTTCTGCATTTTGCTGGTAGTTACAAACTTAAGAGTTAAGATTAGAATGCTCAGTTTGATATTGAAATTAGATATCATGTCTTGGCCTCAACTCATACAATCTCTTTTAAATGATGGTTTCAGCTGATCAACAACCTTCGGCTGTTTCAAATCATGCAAATGGAACCGCTGGGTGGGAATTGGCTCTTGTTACAGCTCCTAGCTCAAATGAGAGTGCTGCAGCAGCTAGCAAATTGGTATGCTTTCTTCTTCGATGCCCCCTTGGTATCTTTTTATAAGGCCCTTGCCAATTTTCACATACTAGTATATCAAGAAAAATTGATTGTGTATTTAATATGTATATCGTGTATAACTATTAATAAATTGCCCTTAGTTTATAAATGTACTATTCAATATTGATTTTTCATCTTCCAAGACAGGTTAGTAGTGTTAATTAGGGATATACTCTTTGAAAAAAAGCAATAAATGCATCCAGTAATCCGAAAGAGTGCTTATATTCAGAGACAAGTTTTTTCCTTAAATGATCCTTATAAATAGGGATTGAGGGAGTAGTAAACTACATTTAATGTTTTATCAGCACATATAATTTGTGGAATTTTTCCCTTAATTTGTGTATGCATCTAAACGAATCACAATCATTACCCTTGCTTGCATGTATACTTGATGTTTCTGTTAATAAGTGAAATGACTCATTTGGTATTCAGGCTGGAGGTTTGGACATGCTTACATTAGACAGCCTATATGATGATGCACTGAGAAGAAATAACCAAAATGCTAGCTATAATCCATGGGAGCAAGCACCTGCTGGAGGCATGATGCAACCGACAATGCACGATCCATTTTTTGCCTCTAATACAATGGCTGCTCCACATTCTGTTCAAATGGCAGCTATGTCAAACCAGCAACAGGCTTTCATGTATCAGCAGCAGCAGCAGCAAATGATGACGATGGCCCCTCAACAACAATCTGCAAATCCTTTTGGAAATCCTCAATATGGAGCCACAGTTCACCCCTATGGCTCAGGTATGCCTGTTCAATCGTACAATCCTTACACAGGCCTCATCTAAACATTTCTTGTGGATAAGGAGCAAAAACATGGATACTCCGCATTTGGTTGTATGCGTGGGAGAACAGAAAATTTGTATCATAGGTCATGTGTGCCATAGATAGCTAGAGAGAAATTCTTTTTGAATAAATAGCAGATGAGGGTTTTGGCTATATGATTTTTTATGTACAAGGTAATTGATAATCAGACTTAGAATTTCTTTTATCCCTGATTGGTTACTGTTAACGCATTAGCAGGAAATTTGCTCCTGATGAATTGGTATTGTTTTCAGTTTCCATTCCCTGTACATGGTGGGAAGTATATTCATTATGTGTTTATCAGACCAAAATTTATCCAATGAAAATATATGTCAAGACTGTAAACTGAGTAACTTTAGTGCAAGGAACAAATTTTTTTTATTCATTGCTTTGTATTAAGTCATATTTTGTAATATGTTTCTACTTCATATTTTTTAGGCTTGCTTTCTTCTAGAAGGATGAATCTAAAATATATAGTTGTTGTTTGAAGTTAACTACCTACCAAAGCTCTTCAGTTATGTTGATACTAGATAATAATGTGTGTAACTTGAGCTTCCTTTTCAAATATTTCATTTTTCGTTTTCAAAGCGGGATGCTCCTATGAGACGAGGATGTTGTGAAGTAGTACATGTATGTATCCACGGTTCAATAAATAAATATATATTTGTTTTTTACTACAAAATTTATATAAAATTAGGTTTTCTAATTCTTTTTTCATGGTGTTTTTTTATAAGATTTTTTTATCATGTTGATAATTTTCCTGTTATTATGATGTATATATTTTTCTCAATTTTTTACTATATAATTAACATTTCTCCAACACCTACTAATCTACTATATATATCATTCTTCTATTCTGATTCTGTTTTATTTTTATTTTTTCTATGAATATTCTAATCTTGTTTTGATTTGTGTTATAGTAATTTTATGAACGACTTTTCCTTTTATATTTTTTTTTTGTTAAATGTTTTTTTTTTTTTTTTTTTTTAAATGTTATACATAATAAAAGACGTTTCACTGCATATATTAAAGTAACTTAGTTTTTTTTTTTCTTTCAAAAAATCATGTATCCTGTACTCATACCTGGTACGGTACCGTATCAGCATTCATACAATGTAGATGTTAGTTACATGAAGTTAGATCTGTTGAAGTTGTTTGAAGTTATATATCGCTTAAGTTCTCAGACTGTTGGATGTATAAATGTGTTTGAATGTTCTTATTTTTTTATCTAACTTTTGGGATGAGATTCAAACTCATTTAACATGTTATTTAAGGATTGCAAAAATGAGAATTGGATCGAAAACTCGCACAAGGTGTGAATGTGAATATATTGAAGTTGTTTAAAGTTACACATTGTCCAAGTTCATGCACCGTTGAATGTAGAAACGTGTTTGGGGACCCTTATCCTTTAAACTAACTCCTAAGATGTAACTCAAATACATTTAACATTTAAAAATGCATCTGAAAATATATTAATTTAGTCAAATAAAAATGTAAACGTTAGAGATGATAATACTCCTCTATTCACAAGCATCGTAGTTGGTGATGGTCTGAAGAAGAGTCAAGGGTAAATTTGACATGAGAAGTGGTTGAGGGGTTGACAACTTGATACAGCTTGTCTCGTATATACACGAACGAACGAGGGACATTTGCCTTGTACTTATGCACTCGATCGGTTTTAATGTTTCCTTTTTACGGTTTCGGTGATGGATTGTTCGTAAGTACATAACCTCATTTTGCGTAATCCCAATATATATACTTATCTCAAAATATTAGTACTACATCCCTTTTCAAACAAGTGTTTCTTTATTTTAAAGTGTTTAAAATGAATTTTATTTTTTCATTGATTTTTTTCCATCCATGTCTTCTAATTAATGTTATCTGCTTGAAAATACTATACAGTACATTGTATTTATGATGGTGAGAACCACATAAATATTTAATAAGATTAGTTTAATAAAAATATGGTCTTGTTGTTAACGAGTGTCTTTGTGACAGCAATCCAAAATAAGAAATTATTTCTTAAAAAAGTTAAATATTTAAAGTCTTTAAAAAGTGTTTCGGAGATATTCGTTAACATATTTTTTATTAAGTATGTGTGTAAAACTCTTAAACGATATTAAACTTGAAATAGAGAGAGTATAAACAAAAATATAGAAATGTAGTTGACTTTCAACCTAAAAAAAATAGTTGACCATATTTAATGTGTAATCTGATCTCAATAAGAAAAAGTCAATTGTATAAGTTACCCTCACGACTAATAAATTGGTTTATTTGAAATACAAAAAGTTAAATTAATTGATGAGGCGAATAAAAAAGATTTTTTTTTATCACTTTAAAATAGTGTTAATAGACGTTGAGAAGACATTTGAAATGTTCAAACCTCACACATGTTCAGCTCCAGAAAATGTTGCATGTTACAGTAAAATTATTGTAGATTAAGACCTTCTTATTCTAATTTATTGATATGATATAACAAGGAGATTTAAAGAGATGTCAATTGATCTTGAGGAGGAATTATCTCCTATTGTTGTTGGAAGGAACACTTCATGTGCATGTAGTGTGGGTGGAAGATATGTTACGGTGTGTTTGTTTCAAGTTATAATTGTTGATTCCTGGAAATAAAATGATAGAAATGTATATGCCTATGTTTGTTACAAGTTTACTAAAATTTATTCCTTGGTATAAAATGTTCCTGGGAATAGAAAAAATTTCCCAAGGAAAATGGTGGAAATAAAGTTTCCATGAAGATGAGAATAAATTCATAAATAGTTTACCTATTATAATCCCTATTTTTATGGTTCCTAGGAATATTATAAAGATAACCAAATATATTTTTCCTAAATTCCTTGGAATAAAATTCCCATCTTTATATTCCAAGGAATGTTATTCCTAGGAATAAATTTGGTAAACTTGAAACAAACACACCCTTAGTTCATGATACTATTTGGTGTGATACAGTGATCAATATGAATTATTGTCAAGATTCACACAAAAGAAAATATATAGTAAAATTGACAAAAAATTCACATTTTTTGAAAGAATAAATTTTTAGAGAATGATAAACTAATACTTATGATTAATATACTTTTAATTTTAAGAATATTATAACAACATAGATTGAATTTGAAAAATTCATATAAACCCTCCATAACCCTCCAAAACTCTCCCCCAATACAATTTTTGAGTTCCTCCAAATGAGGGAGGTTTTTTATTATGAGGAAAAAAAATTAACCTCAAAAGCCCTCTCCTCCCAATATCTTCTATTTTTTCCACTTGCTCCTTTCTTTTTTTCAAAACCCTCCCCTCCCCTTCAAACTCCCAAACAAAACCTTAAATTACATTCCTCCTTCGTTCTTTTGATTAATGAAATGATTTCAAGATAGTCAATGAACATATTTTGAATGATTTTTATTATGTACCTACAAAAAAGAATTCAATTTTTTTAAATCTCTTCACAGCGACAAAATGGCAGGCAAAATATACTCATGTCATAAAAGTAAATTGATTGTAGAACTGACTTGCTTAATAGAATATCAATCTCTATTAAGCAATCCTTCTATTTCATATAAGTAATATATTTTCATCTTATTATATTTAACTCCTTAACAAGCACCCAAAAATATATATTTTTATTGAAAATTCCAAAAACATTTGTTAGCATTTTTCTTTAGTTTAATGATTCATTTCGTATTTTATAAATATGTGCGTTTGATCTGCTAAACAGTAAGTATTGGACAGAACAATACAAGATGGAACAATACAACATAAGGCAAAACAGCGCACGACAAACTTTTATGCTATTGAATAACTTTTGATCTGATAAAGAGTAAATGCTAGACATTACAGTACACGACAAGACAACACAAGGGCGAATGATAGTATGTGAATGGGGTAGCAATGGCTACCCCAAAAGAAGAAAAAAAAACTTGAAAAAATAGTATAGTTTTGTATATGGCTACCCCATTAATATATTATTTGACTACTCCGAACAATTTTGTTGGTTTAAAGATGGATAATGTTAATAAAATATTGATAATCTATTTAATTTAGTGTCAATTATAGATAAATTTGATTTCTTAAAACTTTATAGAGTTCAACTTTTATAAATAATCATCGTTAGATTTTAGTTTCTTCATTGTCGTTTCATTAAATATAAGCAATAATTATTGTAAATTTATTTTCATTATTGATTAAATTTCATATATTAGTTTTCAAAATATATTTTATTTCTTCTTTATATTTTGCCCCCTCGTAAAAATTGTGCTAGCCGCTGGGACAACACACATCAAACTTTTATGGCTTAATACATCATTTGGTCCTTTAACTTATTTTCTGTTTTCACTTTGGTCCCCTAACTATAAAGTGTCTCAAATTGGTCCCTTATATCATCTGCCGTTTATTGTTTTGGTCCTCTCTGTTAGTTTTTAACATCAAATATCTAAGGTAAACCATGGTTAAAGATGGTCCACCATAGACCTTTTTAAATTTTAACCTTTTGATTTTTTTCTTTAAAAGAGGATTGTTCGATCATGTAGGGTCTATTGTATTTTAGTGTGAACCACTAACATTTAATATTCTTTTCACTTTTCTTCATCTTCTTCTCTCATCTTCATCAATCTTAACCCAAAAAAAAAAAAAAATCCAGAATCCAAATTCAACCATTTTTAAGTTCTTTATCATGAATTAAAAAAAAAAAAAAAGAATTTCTCCAAATACTCTAATCATCATCAACAACAGCAACAACAATGAAGCAACAACAATAGCAAATCAAATTCAACCCTTTTTTGCTCTCTTTCATCATCATCATCATGAATTAAAATTATAAGAGAAAAAAGAAGTGTTTAGGTTCTGTGTTTGTAACACCACCAGTAACCCTAACCTCCATGGTAGGTTGTCCCAATCTTCATCCGTTAATCTCAACCTCCCTATTATCACAACAACCACCAATCGACACATTAGCACTTCCAGATTTATCCAAAATCAATCTCTTCGGTAAGAAGAAACCAGATCCTGATTCAATCGTCAATACTTCTCAACCTCCCTTGGTGTCTTGAAACATGATTGGCTTCTTAAACACCGTACCAAAATCCCTTCCGTTGTTTCTTCGCTTAAACATGAAAGCGCCCCTCATGGTACTCTTTCTCATAGCACGTGTTTATTATCAAATCAACAAGAGCAACAACAGATCGAGAAGGAAGAAGAAAAGGGATTAAGATTTTAGGTAATCCAATTTTTTATTAAGAGAAGCAAGAAGAAAAAGGTTTTCTAGTGTTATCGCTTTTTGGTTTTGATTTGGGAATGAAGAATAAAAATATAAACTCAGATTTTATAGTGTTATTATTTATAAAAAGAAATTATTAGTTAAAAAATTGAATTGAATTTTAAAGGTGTTTTTAATAAACATGGTGAAGGGATTAAAAGGATTAGGATGAATTCTTTTTCTTCTCTGTTATGGTGACTGTTGATGGAACTCAGATTTTATTTTTTAGATATTTTGATTATTGGTTTTTTGTGATATTGTAAAGCTGAGGTTTGGTTTTTTTTTTGAATTTAAGTTTCAATTACAAAAAAATCTGGAAGTTAATGACGACATGAGGAAGAAGAAGAGAGAAGATGATGAAAAGTGAAAAAAATTAGGTGCTGACGGTTCACTATTAGATACAATGGACATGCAATCAAATGGTTAAAATCACATAAAAAAATTTAGACATTAAAAAACTAACGCAGAGGACCATATTAGTAAACGGAGGAAGACTTATGAGACCAAATTGAGACACTTTATAGTTAGAGACCAAAATAAAAACCAAAAATAAGTTAAAGGACCAAAATATGTATTAATCCAACTTTTATAGTATTGAATAACTTTTGGTCTTGTATGATTTTTGATAGATAAAATGTTATTTTAGTATCTTAGACAACCTGTGTTTGAGACGAAAAGTTGTGCTATGATTTAACAGAGGAACAACAATTTCAATTTTTATCATATATCTTGCCTTCAGTTTATTCTATTCCTGAAACAGTTTTACAAATCGAAAGTTGTACAACTAAAGTTGTTCTATGTTATTGTCATTTTTTTAGCAAATCAAATTAAAGTCACAAATCTATTTCCGTGTCCATGAGGGTCTCAACATCTCCTTTGTACAAAAAAAAAATTGAATCACGGATCTTTATTTTTTTTGAGGAGATGGTTCAAGGAGTTTAATTGTTGTAGTTTGAGCTGAAAATATTTTCCTATCTTATACTATGAGTATAATTTAATTTTCTCCAATGAATATTTTAAAAAGAAAGCTAAGCCAAGGTTCATTTCTTCTTTATATCTCTTTCATTTGAATCTCTCCCCTTCCCTTTGCATATTTCCAAAACCCTTCGATTGAATTGAATTCCCAAAGCTGCTATTCACACAATTAACAGCATAAACAGTTTAAATTCAAATTATATATAAAAAAAAAATTATTATTATTTTTAAAATACAGAGAAAAAATGTCTTGGCTCTTCAAGTCCAACAACCCTGACACAGAATCTTCCAATCTTCACCGCACCGCCACCCACTCCTCTCCACCACCGCCGTCCACCGCCGTCGATCATGGCGTCAAGGAAGACCTCTCCCTTATTTTCCGCGGTGTCGCCAACTTCCTCGCTCCACCTCCTTCATCATCTTCTTCTTCCGCTTCCTCTGGTGAGTCAACCTCACCTTCAAAAACTCTCACCGGAATCCGCAACGATCTCGTCGAAATCGGTGGAAGCTTCAAGAGCTCACTCTCTCTTCTCTCCCCAAGAAAAGCCGTCACCGGAATTTCAAAGCTTGCTTCTCAATTGTTGCAGTCAGAGCGTGATCATGAAGAAGATGATGACGGTGCGGTGCCTGGAACAACTGATGATGTTGTTCGTTTCGTCAAGGAGATTTCTTCAAGGCCCGAGTGTTGGACCGAATTTCCCTTCCCACTCCATAATGGTAATTAAATTTATTAATTTCTTCTGATTATGATTATCTCCTTTGTATAATCTAGTTATGGAAACTGATTAGTTACTTAATTCTATACATGTTCTCTTAATTTAATGACTTTTTTCTTATTAAGTTGAGTTGAGCATAAAGAAGTAGAATTTTGAAAAAGAAAAAAAAATTAATTAATTAAATGTAATCACATGTGTCGGTGTTGGACACCGGACATGCCTTCCACCAGAAGTGTCAGTGCTATAGAGATAGTTTATAATAATCGGCGGGAAGGCAATGTTTCCTACCAAGATGGGAGGAATGCATGACATGACATATTGAATTTGATCGGGTATAATTGATGATTTAATTAAATTAGTGACAATGGTGAATGCTAGTGGCATAGAGTTTGGTAAAAAGGGTTTTCAGGGTTGGAAGTGATACCTTAGTTTGTCTATGAAATCCTTTTGTGCCAATAAGGGTAGGTTTATCTGGTAAACATAAAGCAATGTCAACAAAAAGGTCTTGAGTTTAATTTCTTAGTGATAAAGCAATGTCAACAAAAAGTCTTGAGTTCAATCCCTTAAAGATAAAGCAATGTCAACAAAAAGGTCTTGAGTTCAAATACCACATGTAATACTTCATTGGTAGGTAATCTATTAGTGCAATCATAACCTTTTGTTAAGGTTTATGACATTCCATGACCCTAGAACAGGGCTACCTTAACCTCCCCTCAGTCTGAACTTGGATGCATGCTTACTCAAGGCTATCATTTTTTATAGAGATTATCTAAAGAATAAATGGTATGTCAATTCAGTTTAATTTTTTTAAGGAGGCAACTTTAATTGATCTATTTTTTGGCATTTTGTACTCAAATACAGATATTTTATTTAGCTATTAAGCTCACAAGTCACAAGGTTCATACGCAAAGGCTAATGTCTTAACAAATTTTAGAAATAATTGAAGGTTCATCTTACTCATTATGTGAGCATTATTACTGAAATGACAAGAAAAAGAGAGCAAGCTATCATACAAACAACCAGAGCAATATAATGCTCCTCAGAGTAGAGTCTCTTTCTCTCTCTGCCAACCATCAGGTTCTAACAGAATACTTGCATGACTCTCCAACTAATCATTATATCGAAATATTCTAACTAACTGCTGAAGTGGCAGCAGCTACCACTCAGCAGTATCCTATTTATTCTTCTTACGCTATAAACTCTCCAAACATTGGGTCTATTCCGATTAAAGCCTACCCACTAAAACATTTCCATCAGACCCAACTGCAGGTTTTATGTTCAGCACCCTATCATGTGTCATGGATAACTCTTACTCTTGCTTGTTTACTATTTTGTATTGTATCCTTAATGCTATTGCTTCTGTATAACAAAATACAGTTTTATTTGGCAAATTTTATTGTTTTGCCTGTCATTTCTTAGAATTATATTGGGGAAATTTCTATGAAAAACTGATGCAATGCTGATTTCAAAATAAACTATTTCCATGTGAAGCTAGTTCACACTCCCTGTCAATATAAAGTCCATAGTGCTTGTGTTTTTCTTAGCACGTATCTAGTTTAATACTTACAGAAATATTCATTGAAGAGAAATGGTTTTGATATTGAATCTTTATTCTTTAGATAGAATGAATACAATAAAGAAAAAAAATGAAGAAAAATGAATGTTTTTTTTGGCTATATTGTATTCACTAATATATAAGATTGTCATATATTAATACGGAAATTTGATTTCTTTCTCAGCAGATTGCAGCCTGTCCAATTCTCAAAGAGAACATGCACTGGCTATAGAGCAACTGGTGCCTGAATTTGTTACACTTAGAATGAACCTTTGCAGTTACATGAACGTGGAAAAGTTTTGGATGATCTATTTTTTGTTAATACTTCCAAGACTTAATCAGCATGACTTTGAGTGCCTATCGACTCCAAAGGCAAGTTATGTTTATTCAATATTTTCTTACTTTCATATGAATAATAACAAGGCCAAGCTTTTGTTAAATACGTAAATTCCTTTGATGTATATGCAGTCATTAGCCTTTTGAAGCCACTTTTTTATGTGAGTTTTATTCATGCATTTTACCAGTGAAACATGTTATATATGTATTTTTTCATTGTTGGTGATTGCGACTCAGAAAACTACAAATTATTGCATGTTTTGCTGAACATGTATAGTACACATAAGTAATAAAAATTGATTGTAGTCAGGAGAACATAAAGCATTGTATATGAAGTATTGTGGTGATATTCATATAACCATTGTCATATGCTCTTGATGACAGGTTATGCTTTATTTTATTTTTACATGCTTAATTGAAGTAATGCTCTCTATTATATTATTCTTCTAAAATGCAGCTTGTAGTGTTGTATCATGTATGTGATACATGTGTAAATACTAATGCTATTATTTGTACCCAGTCTCTGCATGGCCTGGTTATGTTATTGTTTTTTGATAAAATATCATAGATCATTGGCACGAGTTTCCTCTGTAGCTTGTGTTTGTCCTTGCTTTATTCATGGCATTCTATCCTTATGATTCAGTTATATTAAAATAAGTATTGTCAGATTATTTGGTCTATTGCACTCGATATTTATGTAATCGAAGATAAATTTATGGATAGTTATGGCTTGTGCTCTATATGAACGTATTCGGGTGGAAACATTTTCTAAGGCTTTGTTTGGAGGGGGTTTTGGATAACAGGGAAAGGGAGGGGAGGGTTTATTAAAATCTCTCACTTGCTTGGGAGTTCTTAAAACAAAGGAGAAGGGTTTGAGGTTTTTTTAGAAACTTTCCTCCAATGCCTTCCTTACTTGCTTTTTTTAATCCCCCTCATTTCAGGCTTTACCCTTCTTTCCAAACAAGGTGAGAGGTTACCCATCCTTCTCCCATTCCCTCTCCTTCAAAGTCTTTCCCTCCTCTTCCCCACTAACTTCCATACACAACTATAGGTTTGTCTCTGAAAGCATATTTTTAAACAAGGGGAAGGGTTTGAGGAGTTTTTAAAACCTTCCACAACAAAGCCCAACTGTCTGATATATTATGTATATGTTTTTCTCTTTTTATTTTGTTAGATTGTTGAAGCAAGAGAGGTTCTTCTACGGAAACTTGAAGAGAGGAAAGATATGCAGGCTGGAGAATGCGATAAATCAGATGTTGTGGGTACACATCAAGAGGGTAAGGAGGACAGTGGAACAGAAAGTATCACAGTTGATCAAAATAAGATATTGACCGAGGTTACAAATGCAGCAAAGGGTTTGGAAATCGATGATGCGGTCAATAGTGAAAAATGGTTGACAGATACTGATATTGATGTTACTTCATTGACTTCCTGTACAAAACATCAACAGGAAGACATCTCATTCAGCGACTTAGAGGAGGATGGAAGTTATAGCTCTGATAATAAATTATCAAGTCATGGGGAGGTCATCAGGGGTTCATCACCTGATGGTTCAAGTGATTGGGTTCAGCTAAGTGAACGCCAGAGAGGTGGCCGGCAGAAGGCAATCCGTTTGAAAGGTAAGGATTCTGAAGATGAGTCAAACGACTGGCTCGCTGTTTAATTAAATAAAAGGCTTTGTCTTTACTTGTAAAGGTACAACATTTTTTTTCCTTTTGAACTGCTCTGTATTTATTTAGGGATTGCAACTTCCTATAAATTAAAGTGTTTCTTATGTTTTAATTGTAATTAGAAAGTTTCATTAGCTGGTCATTACTGAGAATGTGATGTCATAGTTGTTAAAATAATAATTAAAACTACGATCACTTCCATTAACATTACTATAAGGTTTTTTCTAGATTACCTTTGAATAATGGTGGATAATTTACCCACCAACCAATGAAAATGAGTAATTTGTTAGTGGTGTCAATATAGTTAATGGATACCACTTAAAAATATGCTTATGTGGCTAATGTGTATTGGTTGGGGTAAATTACCCACCATTCTTCTATGGGTACCCTAGTTGTCACCTTAATATAATAATCAATTATTTAAAAAATTGACTCGTTATGAAGAGGTATGATTAGGTTTCAAGCTTTTTTTTAATACATAAATTAAAGCGACACTAATTGTCATTTTTGGGGGTAGCATTTGGGTGACATAGAGTTGGGTGACATTGGTGACATTGACCAATCACAATGTCACAATGCTTGTGAAAGAGAGAGAAACACAAGCATTGTGGCATTGTGATTGGCCAATGTCACCAATGTCACCCAAGTATTTTTCCATTTTTGGGGGCATTTTAACCTAAGCACCTCAAGTGTTATAATTAGGTTTCTAGGTTAGTTTTCAAGATTTTAACCCTGGCCTTTCTAGTTATAATCTTTGATGGTTTAGTTTTATCTTACCTTAAGTTTTGCAAGTCTTGATTGTCATGGGGGATGCTAAATGTTTGGCCTAATTTAAGAGAAGAATTAACATATAAATAAGAAATTTAAATGACACATTTCAAATAATTAGAATATCGAGTGAAATGAAGGGAACAATAGGGAAAAAATTAGTGTTCCTTCAGAATTGTAAATATACCCATACAATAGGGTATCTTGCAATGCAAACTCATCCACATTGCGTAACAATTTTCTAAAACGTGCACTAGCCTAAAACGGTAACATTGCATCCCAATAAATACAAGTATGAATATTTCTTTTTTCTTTGACCCAGTATACATTATTGGTCAAAAAAGCATTGCAAAAATAAAATAAAATTTACAGTTAGCCTTGAGAGCTTATCTCCAACACGAAGTCAGAAAAGGACCATGACACATAAATGCGAGTATAATGTAAAAGACGATGGCAAAAATCATAATGAGTGCAACCCTGCATAAAGAAGAGATGAAGAAACATTAGAAATTTAAATTTAAATAATCAAAAAGCTTAACCTCAACGTTTAGAAATTGACACTTACGTTAGCCTAACATTACTCCACCACATGTTATTTTTATATCGACGAGCCTGCCTTTTGAAACGAACTGAATTGGTATTCATTGTTGCTGTTTTCTCAACCAGCATTTCCAAACGACCACCTCTCTCCAACACTTTCTCAATGTTATCAAGCATAACGGTTCTCACCTATATATATTTATCATACCACAAATATATTAAGGTATAATTTAGTCTTCATATCTTAATGTAAATAAATGGAACATAATTAGCCAGCATTCAACTTTTTTTCATATAGAGAAACAAATTAACGATTGTGAACTTACCTGAGTCATTTCACCTTTGAGACGGTTTAATCTATCAGCATTTGGGTCGGTAGAGTAATAATCCATCTGTTGGCTGAGGATCCTTGAGAATTCATCATTCATGGTATAGGCAGGAGCTGAAAGAATTGCACCGGCATATGTCTTCACAAATCTATTATGAATATCTTCAAGAAATGAAAATGGAATCCTTCCTGCAGTCATTCAAACAGAACATTTGTTCAAGTTCATTCATGGATGGTAAACAACATAATATTTGGATCATAATTGTTTCATTCAATTGACCAATCCAAATTCCAAACACAATCAATAAAAATAAGAGAGATAGAAGAAATTGATGCATACTTCCGAATGCTTCATCAGCCATACAAAGAACCGTCAGGCCATCGGTTCTTCTAACATGAAAAACATAACGATCGTGTGAAAATGAAACATTGCTATCATTGTAACTATTAGTCCCTTGATTAATCTGGTTAAGTATTTGTTTAGCTACAACACTTGCATTGCTTTGAATCACGCTAAACTCGGCCAAAACAACCTGTCCCCTTGCCACCATTCCATACAATATCCCCATATTGATGCTCAAAACATGTAACTTTTCGAGTGAAAAATGAGATTTTTTAAAAGGTTAAGGTAAAGGGTCGTCGTTGTTGTTGTTGGGTGGAAAGAAAAGAAAAGTGTAACAGAATTGGTTTTGGAGAAGGTGCAACAACAACAACACCAAAACCCAAACAAGGAAGAAGAAAAAAACAAAGTGTCCATTTTGATTAGATTTAATGTCCAAAAATGGGGTTATGTTTTTGTTTGGGGTAAACGACAGTCTGGAAATTCAATAGGAAGCTCTGTCTCTTACCATTTTTTATGTCTAGTGTGGCGTTTTTGGTGCCATCATAATTGGCGGAAAGCTAGGAACCATTGTTGTTTGAACTATTTGAACAACATCACTATATATAAAGCATAGGAAAAAAAAAAAAAAAAGGTTAATTGTATTTTTGGTCATTTACATTCAGAAACGTGTTTTTCAATTCATTAATTCAATCAATCCCTAAAAGAAATTCATTTTTGACCATTTTCTTTTTAGGTATATTGCATTTTGATTACATCTTTATATTTCAACAAAAGCTAATCTATTAAATTATATAATCTCATTTATTAGTCAACAAATACACATTTTTTGTAATAAAAAAATTCACCTTTTTTTTTTTGCATAATCACACGTCATAGATGAGAGAAATGATGATTGTATAGGACAAACTATATAAGTAATAACCATCCATTTTTCTTATCCTCCCAATAGAGGTACCTACTAAAAGTTACGGTTTAAGAAGACAACATCCTAAAAAAAGACAACCTTATCATGAGGGTCAACTATCTAATCTAATTAGGTAAATGCTAAATGTGGTTTATATTAGGTAAGCAGCACTGTCAAGAATGATTTTAGTGGTTAATTAGTTTGGAGGTGAATAAATTATATCTTTTTTTTTTCCTTCCCCATCCCAACTGAATCCATGCCACTGATTGCACCTTGAGCATGATGAGTGGGTATAGAAGCAAGGACAAATCAGGGGGAGTACCCCATTATAATATACCTAGTAGATCTTATTAGTTGGATATGTTATGGTATTATTTCCTTCAAAACATATTTAAATATCTAAGTAGTGAGAAATGATTAATAAAACGCTATATGTAGAGTTAGTTAAAAAACACACTATATATATATATATATATATATATATATATATATATATATATATATATATATATATATATATATATATATATATATATATATATATATAGTGTAGATAACTTTTACGGTTAAATTTTTGGATTAAATATATTTTTATTCTCTTTAAAATTTCCTATTTTTGTAGTCATCGTTTTCACTTTTTAGTCCCGACTACACACTAACATCATATACTAACAATTAATATATTTTTTTTTGAAAGACTAACAATTAATATTTGTAAGTATTGAGAAATGTTTTGGACACAATCTAAGTACAACATCGTATAATTATGCGGTTTTCAACTTTTATATATTTTTCTCATAGCACATGCCATTTTCCGCTCTCATCACACGAGTTCAACATCCACACTCATTTGTATAAGGTGTTAATTTTTGTGTGTCTAAATAATATAGTTGTTTGGAATTTTGTAGGATGAAAAATTACATAATATTTTTACTAATATGATGTCATATTAGGTACTGCCTCCTTTTGTAAACAAAAATGGTTACTACCTCTATTTTTTAAGTGTTGTGAATTCAACATGTCCAAACAAATAACAACGACAACTAAAACTAGACGGTCAAGCAAATAGAGATTCAAACTCGAACAAATCTAGATTCTATTAAAATCAGATTTTGTATAACTCCCCATTTATAAAAAAAATACAACATGATCTGAATCAACCTTTCTAAGGTTTTACCATGATTCGATTCTTGTAAGAATGCAAACATGATACTAAAAAACTGAGATGATTCGAATGACGAGGCTTGTGTGAGATAATTGTTTTTGACATAGAATACTTTCTATTGATATAAGTAAATGACGCTTTTACTCCAGCGGCAGTTAACAACCGTTAGATCATACGCCAACAGTTAACTGCCACTAGCTTCCAGCAGTTGTTAACTGTCATTGTGTTCGTGATATATTCAAGTCAGTAGTCATAATCCAAACACTCACTCCATCATCACCATCACCATCTTTCTCTCAAATTTTCACTCTCTCTCTCTCCAACTAAAAAAACTCTACCAAATCATCCAAAATTTCTTCCACTAAATCACAAGTAAGTTATCACTTATGCTATTGTCATACATTTTAGTTAGTATATGTGTTTATATGTTTATAATTTTAGTTGTTGTTTAATTATTAAATTTTGAATTTTTGTTTTTAATATAGTTATGTTGTAGATCTGAAATGCTATTAACATATATTATGAATACATGTTATAATGAAGTTATATTGCTTGAATTTATATTTTTTTTCGAATTTTAAATACTTTGTAAGGTTTGAATATTTGTTTTTAATATAGTTATGTTGTAGATCTAAAATGCTATTAACATATATTATGAATACCTCTTATAATGAAGTTATATTGCTTATATTTTTTTTTTTTTAATTTTATAAAATTTTTAGGGTTTGTTTTGGATTTTTAGGGTTTATGTCAAATTTTCACTACAAGTGTTTGAATGAGTTTTTCATTGATTATTTTTAATTTCTAATTGTGTAGATTTGAAACAGTGGCCGAGTGAATCGATGTTCATGCACAATTCAACGGCGGAGAACCTCAGAGGATGAAGGTTGGTGTAACGTTAAGAGGTCTCAAGGATGAACTGGCTGAATTCAACCAAGGAATCAACCCCAGAGACACAAGGTGGGTGGAACACGTTCGGTATAAACATCCAACGCTCGACGATGGGAGAGTATCATTCACTTGGATGGAATTAACGAACGACCAAAACGTGACGAGCATATTTTGGGAGCACAACATGTTCCAGTGGATCGATATGCGGGTGACGTTGCTGAGATCAACTGAAGATATCATCAAAAGTTTGATTCCACCAGAAGATCGTCATTAGGTATCGAATGAATGCACATTCCAGCTACAACAATTGTCTTCCTTTGAATGAGGTAATTCAAACTTGTCAAACGGCAGGACTCCAATGTTCGACCGACATTCCCATTGTTCCTGTCAAAAAATTAAATTTTTGTTAGGCAGGTTTAAATGAAGGTATTGAAGTGTTAAGGAATGGACCTCATTCTTTTGAATAGCGGTTGAGATTATAACTCGTATATCTTATCATTTTTACCCTTATTAATTTACCTAAAATTAATTTATACCTAGGTTTAATTTTTATTGCTACTTTTATCATTTAATTTTTTCATTGTTACATTTTTTTTTTGTAAAGTATAAAAACTGAAATGAATATAAGTTTAAAATTAAATTTCAACCGAATTTTTTTTAATATTATGTACAAGTAAAAGACATTCTTTTTTATTATTAAAAAATGAGTGGAAAAAAATATGGAGAGAACCCACTCTTGAGAAAGAATGGCTCTGAGTTATAGAAAAAATATAATAATAAAAAGGTAGGCGACTCATTTCTATTTCTAAAGAGAAGAAAACATTAGGGCAAAATACTGAAGCATACTTATTTAAGATTCTAATTTTTTTTATACCATTTAAGATTCTAAGTTGGTTCACAATGTTTTTGTAATTATTCAGGGTAGATCCAAGAATAAGATTCTCTAACTTTAAACCTACCAATAAAAATTTACTTTTACTAGATTTTATAAAAAAAAAAAAAAAAAAAAAAAAACAAGAGCGTTGCTATATCGCACGATAAAAAAAAACTGCACGAACCCACACGAACAAGCTTTCAACACATCTGTGCTTACACGTCTCTTGACCAGCACCTTCATAAAAGCCGCAAGCACCGTCTCCGCCGTTGTCTTGATCATTGTCGCCCCAACCACCATCATAACACCAGAATTGGTTGCTGCCACAGGTTGCCAACCACTGCAGAATCACCACCAACAATATGTCTCTGGCAGGTGAATTGTTTCAACATGTTTACTAGTTCCGACGTCGCTGTCGGCGGCGAGAACATTTGGAAAGGCACCGCCATGGGAGGTTACTCTTTTTACTACCATTAGAGCATTTTTATGTCAAATTACTTTCAAAGCCACCATTTTTTTTAGGAACTTTCAAAGCCACCATTGGAGAGTTGATTACTAGTAACGATTTCATGTAAAATGTTATTTCAAAGGACTAACAATGTTACGGTTAGTATAAAAAAGAAACACAATCATTTTTTTTAATAAAAATAATATGCAAAGAGAGAAGTTAACTATTTCGTGGGATTTACACGACACATCTTGTCGTGCGCTCCCCCTCCATTTGGCTCCCCCTCCATCCATGCCATTGATCACATCATATACCATGGTTGTCTCTGATATTATTCATTGAAATCGATTTAAGCCACCCATCATCTCAATCTAGATATTTATTCATGATCGATCTCCCCCGTTTCTGTAAACTATTGCCACTTGACACATTGCATATCAATAATTTTCATCAAAAACATTATGTTATTATTATATTATTTCTCATGCATATATGTCTAAACACCCCATGTGTTTACACCTTCATGTACATTTTGATATATCCAGCCAATCCTCCCCCACCCCAGTAAACCTCCAAAAATGGGAGTACTTGATTCAATCGCATTGTTGTTATTGATAGCCACGTCCAATACAATTATGATGACACATGAGAAACCATATGCTTTTTTTTTTAATTTCTTGCTGGAAAATTAAGGATCTATTCATTTCAATGTTTGCTGGCTGCAGTATGGAACCTTTGGAGATACCACACACGACAAATTCCATTTAATTGGTTTTAATGTCATTTGTCTATCATCTTGCTGGATCCTGTGGTCAAAAAGTTGTGGACCGAACCTTTTTTAACATTTAACTTGCATCAAAATTTCATAAAATTTTAACTTAGTTGTGGCGATTTCCAATGCTTCTTTTTTTACATATAAAAAAAAATGAAATTATTGTTGCACACCCAAAATTCATTCGACGTCATGAAATAGATAAAAATAGAGAGAGTGATATGATAGATGTGATAAATAAATAATATAAAAGGAAGAGACAGAAGTAAAAAAATGAAATGTTGAATGAGTGTATGAATATAAAGAGTGTTTAAATATAAGGGTCGTATCTCTCTAAAAAAAATAAGGATTGTAAAAAAAATTATATTTATATTAGGAGAAACATGCAATGATACATGTTCATCTTATAAATACGGTAAATGATGCATTTATAAGGTGAACAAGCATGTTGTCTATGATATATGTTCATATAGCATTACTCTTTTGTATGGATTTCATACCATGTTACTTCAATGTATAGGCACAAGATACTTGAGTTTGAGTTTAATTTTTATACTTTGACCTTGGGCCATTTAATTAGTTCTATCATTAACCTCTTCATATGATAATATGATATACATATTGTTTAGAGTTGGCCCCTACAACTTGAAATCTAAGATCTTTTAAAAAAAAAAAAAACTTGAAATCTAAGATCCGTTTCTATTTATAAGTTGATCTTGTAAGGATGGGTTAAGTCTAATATAACAAACATAATATGATATTAAGAGTCATGACATTTACAATAAAAAAAAAATTATCTTATTTCCTAATTTTGTTTTTCTCTTTCTTTGTTTCATTTTATTTAGAGAAAATATTGTTTCGGATTTCACCTTTTTTTTTCTTTCTGATTTAAATTTCTTTTCCATTCTTTTTTCTCTTTCGTTATGTGTCTATGATAATGGTTTATGAATGGAATATCATAGATGATGATCATGGCCATGGAAAGTCTCGTGGGTTTGGGTATTTGGATTTGTGGTTTAGTGCAATGCAAGCTACCTGAAGCAAATGCGGCATGTTTTGAAGGACAACAAACTTCAAGCGATGTGGTGAACAGACCAGTGTTCTGATTGTATGTTTGAAAGATTCAAGAAGCATTAATTAGAGCAGATAAAATGTCATTTTGTTGAAGTTTTTGGCGCATATAAAGTTTTTCATATTGATTTGCGTTGAACATGGTTCATAGGTACGCACAAGTGGGTAGGGATGGTTCGTACACGATTATACGGGCACAATTGACCGAATTTTATTACCAAACTTTGTTTATCTATTGTTTACGGTTGCCGTTTAATTTCCCTTTCATAATTGGTTGTTGTTCTAACAGTTTATTTATGTTGGAGATTTATGAAGAGCGCCGAAAATAACAACAAACCAACGATCTAGGATTACGAGATCAAAAATCATGTCTCCATATAAAATCTCAATGCATTGAGTATATGAGTCTTCTCTTGCATATATCTGACATTAAATTCATTCATATGTTGATACGAGACTAATCACTCACACTTGAAGTCAACAATCTTCCCTCAAGTGTGGACCTATATCCAATACTTGCATCACCATTATTACCGGCATAATAACATGTCTTCTGACTACACTAACATGAAGACTTTTGTAGCAAGTCCAAACATTGAGATATTCACTTTCGCTCTCTCGCCAATTAAAACTTGGCCTTTGATACAACTTGTTGGGAGAGATCAATGGAGCTTTGAGGAAAAAAAAAACAAACTAATGCCATGACCACTATGATATCTATACATCTTTATCCAAAACTTCAAGACATTCGCATATAGGTCACCTCTCTTATATATCAAACATTCAATTCATTTACGGTCAATGTGAGACTAATCACTCACATATGAACTCAACAATCTTCCCCTCAATTATCAGCCTTTCATATATTATACTTGCACTGTCGTTACAACCAACAAAACATGCCTCGTGACTACATCGTTAAAAATACTTCTTATACAACAATCAAACATCGTGGTTACTATTGCTCCTCCGTCAAGTCAAACTAGAGCTATAATATCATTTGTTGGAGAATCTGGAGAGTACATCGAGAGCAATAGTATGCCAATTATCTAGGACCACCAAGAGATCTAACACTACATCTTCATCCAAACATTAAGCCATTACATATATATATAAGTCATATCTCTTATATATCAAATATTTAACACATTTATAGTAGATGTGCCACTGACATTTAAACTCAACCATTACACTATTGTCTCGTTGTTGTTAACCCGTTATTGGCTTTGTTGTATGCTTCTATCACATAGTGGTTAACCATTTTTTATTCTCTTGGTGCTATTTTTTCCCATGATGATATATCAATAACTTCAACTTAGGAGATCATCAAATATCAAAATAGGCAAATGAGTTTGTAGGCGTGGCATATTCTTTCGTATGATCACATTTATCCAATGCTGACAATTTCAATCAATATGCCAATTCAATCGTAATTAAACTTATGATTAAAAAATTTCTTCTTTCATTCATTGGAATACAAATGATTATTCTCACGTGGTATTGGGCACATGCACGTTAAGCTAACACAGAAATTGGGTGGTGAAAGAAAGGAAAATAAGAGATATGATATCACATCAAAGGAAGGAAAGTTCATTCACGGATATACAAAATTACAAAAACTAAGAAAACTTTATAAAGTCTTTATCCCATCACGGACATGCAAACACCAATATTACAATACATCACAATCAGAGAGACATGTACAGTAGCTACTACTCTGAATCTTTCTCTATTCTTTCCCCATTCTCTTAACAAACTTTTTCACATGGTTGCCAACCTGTACTCTTTCCCCACTTTCCCTTACTATATATCTACACACTCTTCTTTTATCTTTTCATGGTGTACTTTGCGGTACATATTTGACATTGCTTTGGTCATTTCTACTTGTTTTACTCATGCTTCTTTCTTTACAATTATTTTCCTACAACCTTCCTTTGGTTGCGATAAATATTCATCTTGAACTTTTTTATTAACAAACGGTCTTGTGTAACATTTTATATATAATAATAATCATCTTTATCCTTTCTATCATTTGAATAGAAGTAAATCACATCACTTATTATTGTTTATATTTACTTTAATTAGTGATTATATCATTTTATATGTATTATCATTGGAGTACCTTTTATACTTTTTTGAATTAATATATTATCTTTGATTATCAATAAAACAATCACAAGACTTATTATTATTACAATCAGTCCGATTTCTTGATCACAAATTGTCAATGTGACAGCTAACTATATTAGTGTCTGAGTCTTCTTATTTTCTAAGATATGTTTCGAAGATGGTGGTTTTAGAAGGGAAATTTTTGGAGGGAGCTATATTCTTTTTCTCGTGGTGGTCGGGGTTCGAACTCCAGATCTTGCATATACTATGCATTGTTCCTACTAATTAACTGAGATAAGCTCACGAGGAGTACGGTTATAACAATATTCTGATTTAATTTTAAAAAATTGAAATAAGAAAACAATTCAAAGTAATCTTATTTGGGATATAAAGAACACTACTAAACACCTCTTTTAATCAAAATTTGAACGTCGTGTTGTAGTAGAGTAGCATATTGCTATAAGCCAATAATAAGAGTCTTACTAACGAGTGCATCCGATGCACTCTTAAAAAAAATTTAAATTAAAAAAATCAAATAAGAGAGACGGATTGTTTAGAGATCAATTCCAATAATATGTAGACACGTATTTATAACCATCTGAGTCTTCGCACGCTGGTTTCTCTAAAAACAAAGCATGATTTGCATTGCATGCATGTACCCTGTTATCTCTTCGTGATTATACTGCTCTTAATCAGAGAAAGAGATACAGTATTATTCTATTATTAATAAATAAAATAAAATAAGTGAAAGAAAGCAACATGATAAAGTAAAAAAGCGAAGTTGACTTCAAACCCAATATGTAATATAGTACAGATTCGATTCTGTCTAAGCGCTAAATGCGGTCCTCCTAATAAGGCAACAAGTGTTAAATTGGTAAATTTGTGATATTAATTCCCATGAGTGTGTTTGGGGAAGATGATATACACAGCAAGAAGAATGATCCTCAATGAAAAGGAGTTTTGAGCGGAAATCAATGGGAGGATGGTAGAAAAAGATGGAAACCATAAAATAGTGGATGGATAGCAATGCATACATACATGTCATATGTGTCGTGTAAAATTTTAACAAGAAAAATGATATTTAAAGTGAAATAGTAATATCTCGAATTTTTCACGACACATGTGGCATGTATGTCATCCATCCACTATTTTATGATTTTCATCTTTTTCTCCCTTCCTCCCATGATTTCCGCTTAAACCTCCTATATTGGCTTGTTTTCATTCGTGATCGATTCAAGATCATTCTTCTCGCTGTGTATAGCATCGTTGTTCTCACAAATACTCGAAATATTTAAAAACTTATAAATGAAAATGAAATATCTAAAAATAATGTGAGGGTTGGAAGTTTAGTTCACTATTTTTTTACAATGAAACTTTAAGATTTTCACCCTTCAGCATGAAAATAAAAATTGAGTAAGTAAACCGCTTATTAGTGTGAATAAAAAAAAATAGGTATAAACTGTTATACCCGTCAAAACTAACATAGTCTATCGGTGAGGTCTAGATTACCCTATCTTATTTAGGGGGTATTTACCCTTTTAAGATAGCAACCAATCAAAAAAAATAATAATAATAATTTTAATCCTAAGGTAACATTTAATTTAATTATATATTTAGGTATTCAATCTTAATTAATTTACACTATAGGTCTTGTAACAATTAAAATTTCACATCAAATTTAACCCATCATATAACACTAAAGGTCCTTTATCTTATTTATTTGTAACGCATTAGCCCTTTAACTTTTTTTTGTCCCATTAAGGTCCTTTATCTATTAAAATGTGCACAAGTTAATCCTTTTTTTCATATTTCTATTAAAAAAAATGAAAATAATAATTTTATTAATACCTTTGTTTTATAAAATATTTTTTTAATAAAAATAAATAAATTCATAAATCCTATGAACATTTCATCCTCATATTCATCACATTCATCTTCTTCCTTAAATCAAAAAAATTGTCCATCCAAACAAACCTTCAAATTCCTTAAATATTTCTACTTCCATCTTCTTCTAAACACAAAATTCAAAATACTCAAATTTTATAAACCCTAAGTTTACCAAACCCATAAATCTGAATTTTGGATTTAAAGAAAGAAATCGAGAATTCTAAGTATCGGGTTTCTTGTTTTCTATGAAATTTGATTATAATGGTGTTTGATGTGAACTTGACGAGGATTGTGCATATGAGCTAGCTGTTTAGCTTTAATTTTTAGATTCTTAACCTTTTTGGATTTTGGACTAGTGCTATACAATGGTATAAACAATTTTTTATTGTTGCAGGCCAACCTCGCCTTCACTAACATCGGAGATAGGAAAGCTATAGGGAAAGTGATGATTGTATTTGATGAGAAAATTACAAGATCTAAGTTGTGATGATCTTTACTAAAACTATGCTTGAGCACTCAAACATGAGAGGTTCACAATCCAAATTGTGAGATTTTTCTTTAAATCCAAATTTATAGGTTTGGTAAAATTAGGGTTTATGAAATTTGGGGATTTTGAATTTGGTGTTTAGAAGAAGATGAAAGTGAAAATATTTAAGAAATTTGAAGGTTTATTTGGATGGACAATTTTTTTGATTTAAGGAAGAAGATGAAGATGAATATGAGGATGAAATGTTTATAGGGTTTATGAATTTATTTATTAAAAAATATTTTATAAAACAAAGTTATTAATAAAATTAATATTTTCATGTTTTTTTAATAGAAAAATGAAGAAAAAGATTAACTTGTGCACATTTTAATAGATAAATGACCTAAATGGGATTAAAAAAAAAGATAAAGGACTAATGTGTTGCAAATAAATAAAATAAAGGACATTTAGTGTAATTTTGCTTAAAAAAATTGACTCGTTTATTTGACATTTAATGTTACATTTTGTATATTACATTTTGATTGGTTGATATCTTGAAGGGGTAAATACCCTCTAAACAAGATAGGGTAATGTAGAAAAAACCTAATCTATGTGGTATCATGAAGATATTTAAGGATTGTTACATTGACCTTTAAGTAACCACGTAAGTGAAATTAAACATAATTTCTTCATCCAAAATTTTGAGACATTAAATACGTGTATCTCACTTGTAGATGTTCACCCTCCTTTTTTTCATTTAATTTTGGAACTCTTACTCATACTTTACATCCAATCTCATATTCCTCAAACATCCCATATAAAAAGTTTATTTGATTTTAGTAAAAAAAAAAATATTAAATAATTGACATAGGAGAATTAGTATATAAACATATTTCACTCGAAAAAAGAAAAGAGATAGAAAAATATAACTATATATATGTGTGGGTGAAGAAATCAGGATAAAAACAAAATTAAATAATTGACTTAGGATAATTAGTAGACAAAAAAAAATGTTACATTCGTCATAGACTTCCACGAAACTCCGTTTCTACATATTATCCCTTAGGTTAGGAGTAGTCCAAAATTTTCCCATATCTCAGGGTCTATTAACATATAATTGATGACTTTAGCATCTACCCAAACTTATTCTATAAAAAAACAGAAGAAAACTAAATCAAACTTGAGGACAATTATTTGTTGGACATAATGAAGTTAATGTATGTGTGACTTGCTAAATTGCCAATGGAAGTTTATACTTTCGATATTTGTGAAAATATTCGATTTGCCTAAAACGCAGCTATATTGTCCTGTTTATCTTTTCTAGGAACTATTTGAATGGTGAAAAGAGTGCATAGAGAACAATTACTATTCATTTCAATATATGATTTTCAAATCTAATAATTTATTTTAAAAATTAATCAGCAACAATATTTATAAAGTAGTACAAGGAATATATGCTCATGGTCTCATTCATCACTCTCTTAAGAGGATTGCTTGATGTCACAAATATCATAGGATTGAGAGCATGCTGTCTACATTTCTGCATATAGGTGTATATGCCTTTGCTAGCTCATCCTAGCATTTAAATTTCTTGTGCTATGGATTAGTGATTGACTACGATATTTTGCTTTTTCTAAAATAACAATTAATGAAATTTTTACAAATTGAAAAACCATTTCAAAGAAAATAATTTTGTCACAAGTAAGAATCTGAGGAATACAATTAGGGTAAGGAAAGTTCAATCACAAATTCCCAAAAATAAACTAGTGCATGACATTATGCAAAATTGACATCTAAGTGGACCATGTTATATATATGTTAAAACAAAAAAAAATGTGGACCATTTATATATGCTATTATATATTATCAAATATTAATCAAAAACCTAGATCTCAGATATCAATCATTTTTATCATCAAAAACAAAATTCACTTGATCATTAATAGTTCAATTTTTTATTTTGATTGGGCAAATAAATCAAACGAGAAAAGTTATTAATTACTCAATTAAAGAAAAAGATCACTAATAATTGAAACTTTTATCTACACATACACTTTAATCAATCAAAGTAAGAATTAGACCAAATTATGAATCCCTACAAAAGGAAGGTACTGTTTTGATTAAACTTTATAAGGTGTTTCATTTCCCCTAAAACACTAGCAAGCTTTAACAAATTAATTAAGGTAAGATAGCACAGATAAGATGGCAGTAAATTAAAGGTGTTTCATGAATTTTTTTACATATAGATGGAAATTGATTCATGTAATGTACACTTGTAAGGTTTGCCAGCTTGCAAAACTTGGAAGTAGGCTTTAGAATGTGTCTAGCACCATGTTCACGTGATATGCTATAATAAAGCCCTTTTGTATTCTTATCATACTCCTTCCTATCACAATTCCTATATATCACCTCTCACTTCTTCTTCTTACAATCACTCCATTCTACACTCTAATTCCCTTTTTCTCCATTTCTTTCTCTTTGTAATTACTAAGAGAAAAACATGGAGTCCTCATCATCAAAGTTCTATGCTTACCTCATCATTTGCATGCTCTTCATCTCTTCAGCTACACCAATTCTTGGTTGTGGCACTTGTGGAAAACCCCCTAAGAAACACAAGCCAGGTAAAAAACCAATTGTGAAACCACCAATTGTGAAACCACCTGTTACAATTCCTCCAACATTGCCTATTCCTCCAGTTCTTCCACACCTTCCAATCCCTCCAACTTTGCCTATTCCTCCAGTCCTTCCACACCTTCCAATCCCTCCAACTTTGCCTATTCCACCAACTTTGCCAATTCCTCCAACTTTGCCTATCCCTCCAACTTTGCCTATTCCACCAGTCCTACCACACCTTCCAGTCCCTCCAGTGCTTAACCCGCCAAGCTCAGGAGGGAGTACTCCTAGTCCTACTAGTCCATGTCCACCAAAAAATAAACCGGCGAAAGACACATGTCCAATTGACACTTTGAAATTGGGTGCTTGTGTTGATTTGCTTGGTGGTTTGGTTCACATTGGACTTGGTGACCCTGTTGTGAATAAGTGTTGTCCAGTTCTTCAAGGACTTGCTGAAATTGAAGCTGCTGCTTGTCTTTGCACTACTCTTAAGCTTAAACTTTTGAACCTTAACATTTATGTTCCACTTGCTCTTCAGCTGCTTTTGACTTGTGGGAAAACTCCTCCTCCTGGTTACACTTGCTCCCTCTAAACCAGTTAAGTTTACCTCTAAACCCTAGTTTTGGCTTACATTTAAAAATAAAAAAATAAAAAAAAACAGTTTTTTTTAAACACTAAAAATAAATCTTCTACTAGGTCACTTAATTCTATACTAGCTAGTACCTACTGGATTGTATTCTCTCAAGGAAAAAATACTTGAGAAAATAATGTGTGAATCTTAACCACTGAAATATAAAGGATCTATTCCCAGAGTGTGCCTACTGTATGCATGCGTTAGGACAAGCTAAGTGGTTGATATGAAAGTTAAGAAATTTAGACATCAGTGGTAATTTGAACATATTTAGTATTATATACATAAAACTTAGTCAGAGAAAAGTTAAGTTCTCCAAGGAGATTCGTTGCACTTAAACAAATGTGATACATATTAAAAAAATCATGCATGCATCATTATCTACTGTATTATTTTTTTTTTGGTACAATTATCTACTGTATTATTATTATTTTTTTCTTTTTTTTTTAAGCTTTATGACCCATGCATAGTATACTAAAAAGAGAATGTGCCTAAGGAATTTAATATTGTTTATATAAAAATCATTATAATGATTGGATAAGCTTACAGAATTGAGATTAATTTTCTATATCACAGAACAAGAATATTTGTTTGTAAATAATAACTTTACCCGATCTAATATTCATTAAAAAAAAGTGGTGAGTTCAATTAACATTTAAACAGAAACAGTAATTTAGTGCAGTCAAAAGGAAAAGGAACAGCAATTTAACACATCGTAAATCTTAGGATTAAGATTGCATCACACCCCGAGGAAAGATATGTGATGTGAGAGGAGTAGGAAAATGATATGAAAGAAAAAAAATAGTGTTAGAAGATTAGGGCACAAGTTAACAAGATTATTTTTAAAATGGAAAAGTTAACTTGTGCCCATAATATGAAAATTAAATGTAAAATTTTAATATTAAAAATTGTGTATTTAACATCTAAAAAGTTTAAGAGTTTGTTTTTTCAATACAAAATTTATTTTTCATTTTTTCTTTTTAGTTTTTAATTTTTGCCCTAAGGGCAGAAGTTAGCCTGACCTTATTTTTAATTAGACTTAAATGCATTTTTTGTCCTTTATGTTTGCCTTCGTAGCAATTTTGATCCCCTAACAAAAACAATGCAATTTTGACCCCCTAATTTTCTCAACTATGCTAAGAAGCCGCCACGTATCCTAAAAAAGAGACCAAAATTGTAACTTTTTGGTAAAGATAAGGGGCCAAAAGAGCATATTTTCCTAAACATGGCAAAATTAGGGGGTCAATATTACATTTTTTTTCGTTAGGAGGCCAAAATTGCTACGATGGCAAACATAGGGGACCAAAAGTACATTTAAACCTTTTAATTATATTACCTTTAAAAAAAATATTTTATCTATATTATTTTCCAAGCAAAGAAAATAGAAAACCAATATAAGGTTTTGGATGAGCTAGTATTGTATATCTGATAAATGATATTTATATAATTATTTTATGATAATTTTTAAAATAATTCTCTTTCATACTTACATTGTATTTTTATTTTCTCTCTCTCTTTTTATCTATTGTTTTTATCCCTAAATAAAAAGAAAAAAACAGTTGTTTAAAAAATGTTCATACATATATAATTTATTTTTGTGATTTGTGTTACTATTTTAGCAATTATTTAAAATTATGAACATTGTCAGACAAACCAAGAAAAGCACATGGAATGATATGTGGATTCGTGATTTATTTGGTAGTAATGTTGTTTCCTATAAATTATTGATATTGTCGTGTTTGTGCCCGTGAACTTGAAGTCACTGTCTCATTGGATGTCAATGTCTACGTTTTGCAGGTGAATGGATTGAGGAATATATGGTTGAAATCGACATGAGAGGATGTCGAGCCATTCTCTCTCTTCTCTCTGGATTGTTGTTTGTTTGGCTATTAATTATTTGTAAAACCATTTGTTTTTAATTGAGATCAATGTTGCATGTATGTTTAATCTTAGGCAAGTAAAGTTGCAGCAAACATGCTTCTATGTAACCTTTTAAAATTATTCATTTCATTTGTGTTTTGGTGAATATTGAACTGATTCGAGCTTCTAGTATTATATATATTATTTGTTTCAATCGGGGATCATACACCTGCTTTAATCTTTAATCTCTAAAAAAATAATTATATAACCATGTTAAACGTATCACCGAGTCCGTTTCTAAGATTTTGATAGCCTAAGGCAGAGGTGGAACTAGGGGGCGGCATGAAAAGGCCATGGCCACCATATTCTTATCCCGTTTATTTATCTATAGTGCTATAAATAATTCTTCTACTTTTCTTAGTTTTGTTTTGGTTTTTAAGTTTTTTCTCCTTTTATTTTTGTCATTAAATTATAAGTATTAGACAATTTAATCTTTAAGGTTATTTCATTTCATTTTGGTCACTTAACCTATTTAATACTAGATACTTTGATCTTTAAGTTACAAACATTAGACATTTTAGTCTATCTTGTTAAGAACCAAAATGTCTTAGAATTTGTGACTTAAAAGACCAAAATATCCAACATTCCTTCAAAAAACAAAATCCAACGTTCACTACTTAAGGGTCCAAAATAAAAACAAAAAAAATTAAAGGACTAAATTATATATATTTGTAACTTAAGGGACAAATAAAAAAGACTTAAGGGATCAAAGCAAAATCTAAAAATAACTTAAAGGATTAGTAAATAATAAATTATCATTAATATATATTCTAATTTTTATTTAGAAGATATAAAAAATATTGTTAACTAATTGATTAGTGACAAACAATTGACATGTGTCCTCGTAAGCTTAACTCAGTTAGTATAGACAATGCATAATACATGTAAGGTCCGGGATTCAAATCCCAACCACCACCAAAAAACAATCGACATGTGCATGAATTTCATGCTCCATCGACATTTTATGGTGACTCATTTAGAGGAAAATAATGTAGTATGAAAAAATATAATTATTGTTATCATTTGTTTTCTTTTTTATGTCAAAGATATTAAAAAAAATACATATTTTAAGTAATTATTTTAGTGACAAAAAATTGGTTTCCGTGTGACTTTTATAATAATTAGAAATAGTATATTAAAATTATTTTTATTTTTATTTAGAAGATATAAGAAAGTAAATTTACCTTGTAAAAAAAAGTAAATTTAACTAATTTATTAGTGACAGATAATTGTCTTGTATATGAATTATAATTTTTATTTTGTCAAAAAAATAATTATAATTTTTATGTCAAAGATATTAAAAAATATTTATTTTAAGTATATAGCTGCTGGCATTTGTCATGTGTGCGATATTTATAATGAATTATAATTAGTGTAATATAATGATGCTCATTTTTATTTATGATATATAAAAAACTAAATATAACCAATTTATTGGTGACAAAAATTTGTTCCATGTGTGAATTGTAGTCTCAATGTCACTCTTTAATGACTCATTTGTGTAAAAAAAAAAATTGTGGCTTTGACAAATTCAAGATTTTCAAATGCTAACGTCAACACATTTGTCAATGACATTGACAACACTTTCAATTCAGACAAAAAATATTATGTGCAACATCGTCCGACAAATCTTTAAGAGAAAACACAGCCTTAAGTTGTAGTGAGAACCCTTTTCTTCCTTCTCTTTAAGTTGCCGCTCCAACTTTGTTATTTTCTCTTTATACGCTGCTGCTACATTGTTGTTGTTGCAAATTAAGGATTTGAACTCCCTTTAGTAACATCGCATGATAAATTCTAAAGGGGTCAACGGAGAAGTAAGCTCATTACTAAAAACCACACCTTCCTTTCAAATTTAATCATTTCGTTTTGCCTCAACGGTCGTTATCTTCACCTGCTCAAATATGACCATGTGTGTTGAGTCTTGAGACATACAACTATTATTTACCGTTTTTTGGAAGGAAATTTTATATATATATTAACAAGATTAAAATTGTATGACTTATTTTGCATATATAATTAACAAGATTTAAATGAGTATTGATTTTCATGCACTTCTATTAATATTGTCCTAAAAAAAAAAAAGTCAATAGTCTAATCGCTAGAAATTTACACCATAAGTGAGTAAGTTGAGAGTTAGGGTGCGTTTGGTTTGCAAAACAACAAGTATAGTACAGAACAGTACAAGAAAGAACAACACAATACAAGGGAGAACAGCACAGGATAAATTTTTATGACATTGAATAATTTTTTGTTTTATACGATTTTTGGGGGACAAAATGCTATTTTGATATTTTAGACAACTTGTACGTGGGACAAAAAGTTGTGTTGTGGTTTGCTGAGGGACAAAAATATCAGTTTTTATCTTGTCTCTTACCTCCAGTTTGTCCTGTGCCTGAAACAGTTTTACAAATCAAACACTGAACAACTGGAGTTGTTCTGTCCTGTCCTTCAAACTCTAATCTCTACGTATACAATGTTGTAGAGATTACTACCTCTAGTTAATTAATTTAACTTTACTATGGTTCAAACTCCTTCCGGAAGGCGAACGAGTGTGATGCATCCAAAGTTCATTAAATTCTAATTTGATGTTTTTTTTGTTCTTGTCCGTCGTAGTTTAGCCATCGTTTGGCAACTGATTACTACCCGTCATTTAGTTTTTGTGTAGTTGTTCTTTTTTGGGCTCGTGTCCTCTTTGTAATAAAAATAATAATTAAAAATTAAAGTACGAGAAAATGAATGCACCAATAGAGAAACATGAAATAAGATAAAAAGGAAGGAAAAAGTTGATACGAGGTCGAAATCGAAGCGGCGGTGATTTGAGGTGCACTGCACGAAAATTTCATATTAGCTGCCAGAATTCCCCTACCAATTGCTTTGGTTGTTAATTTCAATTTATAAAATGTTGTAGTTTAACCGGAGATAGTATTAATTGTGTGTAAGTGCATTTCTGCACAATTTATGCTGTTCGAAGCACTAGATATTCGAGATTTTTTGTGCCAGGTGACTCATGCATGATAAAGGATACCCTGTGACAACACTAATCAAAAGTGATGGGAATGGTGGTTGTGGTGGTGGTCGCGTTATTAAGGTGGCAATAACGATGAAGTATGACAACATTAGTTGACGATGCAAACTGCCAATAGTAACAATTAAAACGTCATACAACATCAATGAAGGTTATCCTACCGTGACAAATTGACAATGGTGGAGGATGATGACGTAAAACAATGACAGTTGAATGTGAACGCAACGGTGACTGGTAGGAAGTGTTGTGGAGGGTGCCAGCAACAATAGTGGATTAGGTAGCTTAAGCTGCCAGGCAATTGTGGCAATAGAGAGCGTTTCGGAGGGGCCTGGTGAGTAAAAAAAATAGATTGTCACAGGAAGAAAAATAATCATAACCTACTGAATTTTAAACTAGCCTGCATCGCTGATTTAATTGTTCATTAGTGAACAAGATATGATAAACTTCCTTCAACCCAAAAAAAAAAAAAAAAAAAGATATAAACTTGATAGAATAAATTTAAGTTATAGCTTTTTGTTAGGAGTGGATCGGGTATAACTTATTTTAACATATCTACCTTGTACTAAATTCAAATGAACCCAACAAAGTAATCCAGTAGTTTGACTCTATCTCCTTTGTTAACATTATTACATCCTGCAATGTCTCCTGCCTCTAAATTAGTAAAGGCACTAAGCAAGATTGCACAGAACAGAAGAAAAGAAGGCATCCGTCAATATTTCTAAATCGCCTGCCCGCACAAAACAAATATATGCAACTACCTGCATAGCAAATAGCAGCTGGGGAAAACGCGTGAAATACGATAATAGCAACAGAGAATTAGAAAGAGCGAACTCCCTCAGATTAAAAATGGAATTCCAAAACAACTATCCACTTTTTAGTTTTCTCAATATAAGCACATGAACTATTCTTGAATATGAACTAAATTAGCCTCTAGAAAATAAAAAAACACAATCCGAATCAGATCTACACCTCAAATTTCAAAGGTGGGCACTAACACTAACCAGCCTCCACCTGTAACTGACCCCTAAATTTGAGAATTATAAAAACAATGAATCACAAAAAAATTATTCCCTGAATTGAACTTATATATGTTACAAATGCTATGGAAGGATTAAGCTACCTGCTAACTAAAACTGAGAGGTGGGCCAGGCACAATGATATAACCATGCATACAACACTCATGAAGATTTATTTAAACTTACTCCACTGGGCAGGAACCTAATACGGCTACAACTTTTTAGTTTGGCTAGAGCTTCTTGTGGCTTACCAAGCAAGAGATCAACATAAACTGCAGTAAGTGTGGCCTCTGGACTGTTGGGCAATATGGACAATGCCTGTGTAACCAATATATTGGCTTTCTCAAGTTCACCCTGCATTGCAGACATTACAGCAAAGTTAGCATAAATTGATGCCCTTGCCTCCTCTGGCTTGAGGAAAACAATACTTTGAGGATCCTGAAGAGAAGAATTCTTCGCAGCAGTGGATCCTCCATTTCCGTCTTCAAATTCAACAGTCCTCTCTACTTGCAATTTCTCACAGTCATCTTGACTAAATGGCAATTCAACACTGTTTCCTCCAGACAAATAATATGATAAGTAATCAGCAGCTTCCTTTCCTTTGGTCTATTCAGCAAGCAAAGAGCCTCTGCCGCATAAACATGGCCTAGAAAGATGTAAATTCTGGAACATTCTGGAAGTTCAAAAAGAGATTTTGCAGCTGCAAGTGCCTTCACAGGATTGTCCAATTCCAGCTCCACATATGCTAAATTAGCTAGAACAGCTTGCTTGACCAATTGATTATCTCTTCTACAGACATCTTCATAATACGAGAGGGAGTTCTGGAAGAGTTCCTGACTAGCTCCTCCCTTCTGTTCTTTTGTGTCCCCATTTGAATTTACCTGACCTACAGCTACTGCTACTGAAAATGCCTTTGAATCAGCGCCATGCGAGTTTTTACGACTTAAATTCTTTGACGGCAACATTTCACTTGTATCATCCTCCACAGAAGAATTAGAGGGCAAGCCAGACTTCAAACGATTTGTACTGTAGGAGTCTAGCAAGTGAAGAGCATTCAAGAGGCACTGCCGAGCAAGGGACATCGATAACTTCAGCCGCCCATCTTCACCTGGAACGCAATCATCCCCTTTGGAGGATTCCATGTGTCCATTACCTGGAATTTGATCTTCCACAACAAGTTGCCTCCATTTTTCCAACCCAACAACGCAAACTCCAACCTCCATCTTCTCTGAAGGAACTCGACATGATTTGATTAGGCCCTTTTCTAAAGCCATCAGACAGCATTCTGAGAGTCGGAGCCACAAGAGGGGCTGTTTGTAGAAGACCAAACTTGCCTTCTGAAAACATCGAGCTGCAAGTATTGGCTTTCCACAAGCCAAGTGCTGCACGCCACAATTATAAATTATAAGGAGAGACTTATCCTGCGAGAAAGTGGCCAGCTTTTTTTGTTGCTCCTTCCGTAGCGACGAACAATTAGTTAATGCCTTTGAGAAGAAGAATGAGGACGTCTGATATTTCCCGAGCTGATAATAAATGCACCCAAGATTGTTGTTAAAAATGCTTGAAAACTCCGTGTCTGTCCTATTACTTGATGCCATCAATAGCTTTATTGCCTTGCGGTGGTTACCACGAGCATATTCAAGCTGAGATTTCAAAATCAGAGCCATGGATGAATCTCTTCCACGTGCAATGTTCATAGCCAGCTTGACTTCTCGTTTTGCTATCTTCAGGTTCCTAGTAAGAATCAGAAACTGCACCTTGCAAAGTTGCAACTTGAGCTTTAAATCAAGAGTAGAAAACCTGTCAACCAAAGTCCTAGAAAGATAATTTGAAGGAGGGACCGTTGGCCTAGTTAAATTTTGTGAACCCATATCCAAAATCATGGCTTCATAATCAAGCCCATCTTCAGAGAAAGTTCTGGATAGATTATTTTCCGATGCATTAGCACTTGACCCTAAATCGGAACTGGATGGATCGGCAGCAGATTCACTAATGGTGACAGGAACAGACTTTGTCGTTAGATTTGCAGATTGTTGCTGTGTTGTATTCCCATTGTCAACTTGATTCGCACTACCAACACCAAATGCTCTTTCCAGGTAAGTCAACACATCCTAAGCAAAATGATCCAGCTCAGAACAGTGCACATGTACAATTAGAGAATTTAAAAAGGCAAACAAAAATGAAATCTCTTCCCATTGACTAACAAAATTAAGACAGAAAGTGATTGGTTCCTAACAGAGAGTCTGCAGCTATGAGTGCAAGAATTTATGCCAGCTATCAAGAAAGTTTTACATCATCTTTAATCAGAGAAAACAATCAAGTCAAGTAAACCCAATTCTACAACAAACTTTCAGTTTAATCACATTAATAGAGATGGTGAAGCAAAATATACAAAATATAGATCCTGATATATCCTTGTCTATTATGCGGTTAGGTACCAAAAACGGAATAGAAGAAAACCCATAAGTAATGATAATAGAGGATTGAGATTCTCTACAAGATGAATAAAACAGTAAAGTTGCAAAATGATCAGTAACAAACAATAAAGATATATCCAATTCCCAGACCCAAACCAATTGCTAATTTCAAGATAGCCCCACCAGTTATCCCTCCCTTTTTATACTTCTCCCTTATCAATTGCAGCGCATTTTGAGTGGGTGTTTTCAATATTTCCCACCCTATCATCCTTACAACCTTGGTTCTAAGTCTAACATATGCAAAGAGATAAACAGTTAGATATAACACATACAGCAAACCCACATTTTCTGTGCATGGACCTAACATTTATGTATCTCACCCCCCATGAGAATGCACAAAGCTTAACAAATAATGTATAGGCTAATTTATAATCAGCATAAATTGATTTCTAACTCTGACAACTGAGAATTACATATAAGTATATCATTTATGCACAACAAAGAAAACCTCCAGACAGCTGCAAATAATGGATTAAAACAGATTAACTCGACAAATCACCAATGAAAACATTCAGCAATCATGCCCAACATTAGCTTGGGAAGAAGAATTTGAGTTGCAACAGGAGAGAGGTTTGTAGTTCAACTGTTAAATGTAAATTTAAATTGAAAATGCATATAAATTACATATACAATACAGCATTTAATAATTTATTGAAAATAACAAGCCACGCTAATAAAAGAAGTAAAAAAAACATAATACACTCGTGAGATGTGAAAATCATGTTTGTCAGCAATGCATTAAGCAACAGACCTTGCAATCATTAAAAAATAAACCAGCTAATATAATTATCGTAGAGAACTTACAGCTGATTTTGATGCATCATGGCATGCAAGGCTAGCATCAAGCAGCAGAAGACAGATATGTAGAGCTGTTGACTGCTTTAGGAAAGAGAACACAGAGTTAGGGGCAAAATAAATCCATTAACACCCCCATTATAATTTTTAAAGAAAATAACATCAAATAGTATATAATATATGCCATACCTCTTTTATGGGATCAATCTTTTGAAATAGGGGTTCCAAAACCGATACCGTCTTTGCATAGTCATGAAGATGGAACCAGATAATAGCCTAGAGAGATTGAAATAACAAAAATCACATCAAGAAATATATTCAAATCAAAAGTATAATCAAAACAACAATTGACAAAGTTAATTGAAATTGATATAAGGATCAAAATGAGCATACAATATTTAGTGTTGCGACGGAAGAGTCAAGTTCATCTGGATGCATTGTGTCAGTGCTATTTACACCTGAAAACTGTGGTGCTGAGGCATTGCTTCCTTTGGACCCCAAAGCAACTTTATTTCCGACGTTGTTAACTAGCTCTCCTTGATCCACATACGTCAGGGAAAGCTCGTCATATTTTCTCTGAATAAACTCCCAAAGAGAAAAAGGATAAGTAGTAAGTACGAAATCACAAATGAATAGAGAAGCGAGCTTAAGCTGCAATTTTATAGATCCTAAACAGCATTAAGTTGAATATAAAACGTATTTGAAGGCGAACACCGGTTGATCCTTTCATTGGGGATAAACCATAACAGAAGCGAGAACATAAAAGTCTACATGCTGTAGGCATGTAAACATGACTTCCTATCTTCTGCACTAGCTATTACTTGGTAAACATTCTAAGAGAAAATCCTATTCCACTCATCTCCACCAGTATTTCCTAACTTATAATATTATCTTTCAGGTGAATTCTAAGAGAAAATCCTATTCCACTCATCTCCACCAGTATTTCTTAACTTATAAATATTATCTTTAAGGTTATTTGCATATATATTTTCCTCCTTTAAGAATACCAAGAGACCCAGAAGAAAGATTTGAACAAAAAATTGTCACCAACCACAGTATACTGGGTACAAAAGGTGGTGAAAACTTATCTGTATTCTTTTATTCAAATGAAGGAAACCAAACTCACGGATTAAAATAATGGGAAACTATCAATAACAAATAAGGCCTTCATCAATTGAAAACACTCATTCCATCTACTGAAGCCATTTGCCAATTGAGAAATTAATTGGCCCCAAAATATTTACATTAATAAGCATCAAAGGCTCAGAAATTAGCCAAACTTTTTGTTTACAAAAGTCGAAATAATGACCTAGGTCTACCTTCATTTTAATCTTGCTGTCGTGATTTCAATTGGTGTCATTCAATTCCAGTTTTCTAATACATAACGGTAAAAAAAAAAGTTTCCTCAAATATGAACCATGAAAAACTAAAGCTATTGCAAAATTGAGACTGTGGAATTTTTAATAGAATAGTATACGTGTAAAAAGTAACATACCTTGATGCTATAAATTACTTCAAGCAACTTTTTGGGATCAGAACAACCATCTCGGAAGAATTCCGCAATTGCTGTATTATGAAGTACCTGAAATATATAGGAACTTCAAGACTTAGAAAAAGGAATTGTGGACTACATCATAAAATACACAACGAAAAGATAACGCAAGGCTTGATGGGTTATATTAACTCATGAACCCACCAAAATCATTGTCCTTTGCTCTTAACAAGCTTGAAAATGGATGATGAAGAATTTCATTGTTTTACAAACATAGTTGATGTCACAAATACCATCCCCAAAATAAATCACATACTGAATACTTATGACTTTTAACTGTAAACCTGTAACAGATACTAGAGAGCACAAACAAAATATGCATAAACTCGAAAACACCTACATACACGCACACACGCACACAGCCAAACAAACAAATAATGATTCAATTTTTTCTCTTCCACAGCAGTCACTTTTGCAGGTATACTTACTCCAAGGTTCCTTCAATTATTTAAATTTATCATATAGCATATACTAATTATCCGTTGTAAGAATACAAAAAGATGCAAGAAAGATCTACGCATCAAGACCCAAAAGGCCCGAAACATTTAAAATTCTAAATATGCAAAGTATGTGCACAATCTTAACCATTCATGAAGAAAAATAACACTGCAGCCATGATATTATCATTACTCAATTTACTATGTTTGACT
Source organism: Medicago truncatula (assembly GCF_003473485.1). Lineage (NCBI taxonomy): Eukaryota > Viridiplantae > Streptophyta > Magnoliopsida > Fabales > Fabaceae > Medicago > Medicago truncatula. The sequence continues at coordinate 55,755,400 of NC_053045.1, read as the reverse complement.
TAGAGCTGCACCTTAGATGAGACCAGTAACCGTCATGTATACAAATATACCGAAAATCAAGTAGCATCGATGTCACTAATAACAAAATAAACCAACTCATAAAAATTTCCCTTATCAAGAAAATGAACGCAAAATCCCTCTTTTAGCAAAATCATTGGAACTTTCAAACTTTCTATAGTGAGATCCATAACATCCATTTCATCTCCCATCTAACAAAAATTTATTTCCGATACTCGTTACTTACATCACATCACATCACATGGCATCAAACAGATTGCTGCAAGCATCTACTCAAAGCAGCTTATAACAAAGTTATCCAACTAATTCACATGTTTTCTACACTCTTCAATCAAAATTTCATATCAATATATTAACTTATACACATTTAACAATCTACAGCAACAAAAAACTTAATCAAACTGATAAATTAACAACTTAATTAAACTGATAAATTAACAACTTAATTAAACTGAAAAATTAGCAACTTAATTTTTACCTCATGAATAAAATAACAAAATCAAAGCAATTAATGAATTAAACCTAATACTTTGCAATTAAGATGAAAACGAAATCGAAGCAATCGGAATCAAGTGAATTAGATAGATTGAATACCTTTGGATCGGTAGGTTTGTTTAGCAAGAGATGTTGCATGACATCAACACATTCAGCGAACTTGCCAGATTGATAATGCAAAGCAGCGTCTTTGGCAAGAGCGACGGTGAGAGCGAGAACGCCATCGTCGACTTCGGCGGAAGGAGAGTCGCGGTTGGTGGTTGAAGAAGGAGAAGACGATGTCAAATCTCGAGATTCCATAGCGAGATCGAGGAATTGGAATACAGAAATCGAAGGTTGAAAGGGTTTTGGGGAAGAGAGAGAGAGAGAAGAAGAAGACCTAAAATTGAATGAGGGAAAGTGAATCTTAATTTTTCAATTACATTTAAATTGAAGTTAATTAAGATGAAAACATGGTTTGGTTTGGTTTGGTTGAAAAGAAAAAGAAAAACCCTTTGAGTGTGTTGTTTTTGCTAAGCTTTGTTTTGTTGGATAGAGAGAAAAGAAGAGATGAGTAGTGTGAGTCGAAAGAAGATTGATTGATATGTGAGAAAACCTATACGCCGAATCGGGGCTGATTCAGATAGAAAAAAGAGACTGCAATTTTTATTTATTTTTAAATAATAATAATGCATAAAACTTATTATCTCTCACAACATTAATCATATGTCACATAAATTAAAATGAGAAATTAAAGTTACTCTTATTTATATGAATGTTGTGTTGATTTTTAATAATTATTGTTGTTTCATTTGTCCCATTGCAAATTTGCAATAAGCAAAACGTTCCAAAAATGAACGTGAAATATGGAGAGATCAAATCCTTTACCTAAAAATAAAATTGATAACAAAAAAGTTAGCTTATAGCTTGTTGGATTAGCTTATAAGCTCGTTAGATGAAAACGTGACGTGTTTGGTAACAAGCTTTTTTCATGAGTTTATAACGTTTTTTGAAAAGCTATTTCAAGTAGCTTTTTAGCTTATAGCTGGTAGCTTTTTATATTTTCTTCCAACTTTAACTCTATTAATTTAAATTAATTATTTTTTTAATTAAACATTACCCATGTTCATCTTTATAACCGCCCCATTTTTTCCCTTAAATAAAATGCCTTTTTTTTTTAAGGAGCACTTTATATATATATATATATTTTATGGAAATGTTTTATATTTTGTTATAACTAACCTGTCGTACACCACACACAAAAAATAACTAACCTATTTTTTTTTTAAAGAAAAAAATAACTAGTCTATTGTACGTTGTAAAATTTTATATATTCTACCTCACATTTTGTTTCCACCTTTCTCTTATTTTTGGGACTCATAAAGCAGAGATCAAAATTGTTAGTGAATTTTTTTTTAGGATTAAAGGTCGAAGAATTTTTTTATGGAGACTAAGACCAAAAGTTTGAATATTTATAGGGACCAAAAACATATTTAACTATAATTAAAAATATTAAAAAATAAATACATTAAAAAAAATGTGTGTGTCTATATGTATATTAAAAAAAATGTCCTTTTATGTCATTTTATACTTATCAGCCACTTCAACAGCTAATTTTACCAAACACATTATTTTTAATAAGCAAGCTTTTCAGCTATAAGCTGTCAGCTATCAGCTAGCTTATGGCTTCTTTTTACCAAACAAAGCCTACTTGATAAGCTATTTATATTGGATTGTGTACACTAAAAAATACTTACATAAATTGAAGTGTTTGAATGTGACATTACATAAGCAATTATCGAAATTTTAAATATTTTAATTTAACAAAAAATCAAAGAATCGAACCACAATTATCAAGATTTTTTTATAAATTAATCAAGATGTAAAAAACAATATTATAATATATTAATTAAATTATATATATATATATTATATATATAGTATAATCAATATTAATTCGTCCTTAAAAATATATCAATATTCATATAAGACAAAATTAACATTCGAGGTGTAAATAATAGTCTAAACATCATATATAACGATTTGTTAAAAGTATAATAATATAAATATAACCTTGAGAAATTATGATTGTAAATTTATCATATATATAGATATTAATGTACAGTTTGTTACAAAAAAAAAAAACAAGTTAAGTTTATTTTTTTATTCAGTTTCATTTTGTTACGTAACAAAAAAATAATAAAAATCATCCTTAAAAAAAAATCTTAGTTACGTGTGATACTTTAGTAAGATAAGTATATAGCAATTTTGTTACTCATGCACAACCAAAGATAACTAACATTATAATTAAAATATATGTTTTTTTCCTAAAAACAAAAAAATAAAAATAAAAATATATGTTTTGAAAAAGTGGATCCAGAGAGAATTGAAGGAGGTTACATAAATTCATAAGCTCCTTGTTAAGCCGGAGGGTAAGCTGAAAATTTAAGCTTATTAAAATATGGCATAAGCAGCTTATGAAACTATGAGAAGCTATTTTTATTTATTTACCCAAACACCTTTTAAAAAGGTTTATGAGAGTAGATAAGTCCACATAAACTCAAAATAAGCCAATCCAAACGGGGCATTTATCAAAATTAGGGCATTCTGTTTGTAAACGTATTAAATAAGGGTAGAAAATATCGTCAAAAAAAAAAGGCAACATGATAGGAATGAAATAAAGACATAAAATTGGTTCAAAAAAAAAGTGTACAAAATATTGTCAAAAAAAAAAAAGCATGAAATACAAAATATTGTCAAAAAAAATCTCGTAAAAAAAGTATAAAATAGAAGGCATCAAACGTGATCATTGATATGCTCATAGTTTTTAGAACAAAAAAAGTATAAAATTGAAGACATCAAACGTGATCATTGATAGGCCCATTGTTTCTAGAACAAACTTACAGGTATAAAATATTTTCTTCAAAAAAAAAAAAAGACAAGAGGATAGGAATGAAATTGGGGCGATGCATTTTTTTTTGGATGAATTTGTTAGGTTAAATAATTGCAAACCTAATAAAGCAAAAGAGCAGAATAAATTAGGTTAAATTGATGCAGACCTGACAAAATTAATAAATAAGAATAAGTGTATAAAATATTTTCTTCAAAAAAATAAAGGCAGGAGGATAAGAATGAAATTGGTGCGATGCATTTTTTTAGATGAAATTTGTTAGGTTAAATAATTGCAAACCTAACAAAGCAAATTAGCAGAAATAAATTAGGTTAAATTGATGCATACCTAACAAAATTAATAAATAAGAATATGCCATGAGAAATTATATGACAAAACCTCATGCCACAAGAACTTAATTAAGTTGTATATCCAAACATATCTAAGTATTTAATGAATAACTTCACAAGCAATCCTTTATCTTTTCTTTCCCTTCATTCTCTCTTTCATTCAAACCAAACAACTAAATAATCATCTTACTTTTCATTCACTTTCTACTCATTTCATTCCTACCATTATCTTTCCTCATACTTTCTTTCCTTCAACTTTCTTTTCTCATCCAAACCATTCATAAAAGATCAATAATATCATCTTCCAATACATCTAGCGTCTAATATGAAAAAATAATTTATAATAACCTAGTATCAGACTTACGTGCACAATTAAATTTTCAGCTATTTATCTTCATGTACATACTGATTTTGTTTGTGGGTGGGCTAAGACCCATGAAATTGGCATTGATATTTCTAATTTTAGAAAATCAGGCAAGTAGGTAGTCGCCTTCATTCCTGATGTTCAAAACATATGGTATTATATAGGTTGTTTCTACAATGAACTATATCTACCTCTGTGATCTAGATTCACTGGAATGTATTGGTATTATTTTATGTCATTTATTGATGTTGAGATCACATCCGTGGGAAAATATAAATTGGAAATTCCGGGTTCACCAGAGACTATTGAGGTGGATACTGCAAATTATAAAGATGTTAATTCTCACTTGTTCGATAAAATATCTTCCTCAAAAGGATTAGCAAGAGAATTTGTTCAGTATTTTTTTCAATCTGGTGTCGTATCTAAAGATGTACCAACTATTAAATTAAAAAAAAGGGTGAACTTTGAAATCATACTAACCGTGACTTGAATGTAATACATGCATGTGACCTTTTAAGTGTTGAGGAAAAAAACACTTTTCAATTCTAATTATAAATAAATGAACAGTAAGGAAGCTTAACACTCTCTAACTTTGGACTTAGATTGACGATCCTTGATTTTCACAAGCATCTTTAATTAGTAATATAAAAAACAAAGAACAGTGCAATAGATAAATAAAATAGGGAGTGGGTTTGGTTGTAGAAAACATAATTTGACTGTGAAGTTATGAATTTGGTGAAAGTAACCAACCCATTAAGCTTCACACACTTCTTTTTGGATATATATTAGCATTGGTTCTATAATTTTTATAATTGTTTGGTAGAAAGTAATCGAACAAGCGTCGAATAATTTCTATTTGGACTCTTATTGATTATTAAGCATAAAAAAGTTCAATCGATTAGTCATGAGAGAACAAACACCTATAACACAAGTGACCTAAATTTGAATTTGATCAAACCTATATTAAGCATTTTATCAATTGTTATTCGATTAAGCTAAACAAGCGATAAATCAATTGAACAAAATTAAAAATTTAAGGTAAAAGGTTTATGAGTTCTTTCATTTATAATCGAACGTGAGACCTTAAGAAAGAGCAAATTAATTGGTCGCAAACCAACGTCACCAAATCAACCTAACCTAAGTGAGTTTCCTTTTACTCGTTTCCAATCACAAAACCCCAATGAACTTCTTCCATCTCTTCAACCATTTGATATCATAACCCTGTTTCATAAACCGTACGATATCACCGCGAAGGTATCAGATTCTATACAAATTCTACCGCACAAGCAGTACAATAACCACATATGGCTACTTTAGATCTCTAGATCTGAACAAAAAAATTAGCCTGTAGTACTTTTCATCTTCATCTTCTTCTTGGAATGAGAATGATTCGTCTTCTGATTATTTGATCGATGAAAACTATGTAGTGTTTTAGCTTTTTAACTCAATTTTAAAGTTGAAAACAAAAAATTAAATTGTCTCAAAATACAATGCATCAACTGATCCAACACAAACCACATTGATTTGGGGGGCAAAACTGCCAAAGATCCAATGCATAGGGGGCTGTTTTGTATTTTAATTAGTTAGGGGGCCAAAATCGCAAATTTTGAAAAGATAGGGGCCAAAAGTACAATTAAGCTTTTTTTTAAGTAATTTCCAATGTGAAAAATACATCAAATAATTATTTCAAATATAAATATAGAAGAGAATGTTCATTCCTATACAAATAAAGGTGTCCTTTATTACATCAAACTATAAAGGGTTAATGATGTTTTACCCCCTATAATATAGGTCATTTTCGGTTTTCTTCCTGTAATATTTTTTATTTACATTAAAAATGATGTACAAATATCATTACTCTCATACTTAATGGATGTACAAATATCATTGCTCTTTAACATTAAAATTTTTTATTTGCATAAGTTGTCAAATTGTGAAACTAACCACTTTTATAGAAGGAAAAATGTCTACCAATATTATAAACTTTTATAAATCATATTAGAAATTTTGCAAATACAAATAAATTATAAACCATACATTATATAAAATAAGATTAAATATTTTTTGGTCCTTATAAATACATCAACTTTTTGTTTTAGTCCCTTTAAATTTTTTCTTCAATTTTTAGTCCCTATAAAATTTTCAATCACTACTTTTGGTCCATATTTTTAAGTTAACTTTTGTATTTTTTGAATGAAACTGTGCAAAAATGTGTAGAATATTGTAAAAATATTCCCCAATATGTATAATATAAACTAGGCTTAAATATGTAATCAGCCTCTGCAAATAGGCGTCATTTGAGTTTTCATCATCGAACTTACTAATTCTTTCGAATATCCACTACAAATATCAATCATTTTAGTTTTGATCATAATCCCATTTGATCATTGCCGTGAATGTATTTAGTGAAGTGGCATCGACGTGACACAACACTGACCGAGCAAGGACATTGACGACTCGGCAAAAGCCATCCGAAATTACCATTTTGCCCATAATGACTTCATGCCCATGAGAAAAGTCCATTATACCCTTTTTTCTTCTACTTTTTGCTGTACAATGAAGAAAAATAATAAAGACATAAATCCATCTACTCCCTCCGTTTCAAAATATAAGCAAAATTCACTTTTTAGGTTCATTCATATAATGATGTATGTAGTCCATATTATGAACCAGATACATCATTAAATGAATGAACCTAAAAAGTAAATTTTGCTTATATTTTGAAACGGAGGGAATATGTCACAAGACTCTAAAGCTGTCAATCAAAAGTCAATAATAACATCAAAATCATGGGAAACTACATAAACAACAATACCAACAAAGTATGTTTATATGAATTTTGGAGTCGCATTTATGTAGATAATGATTCAAAATTAAAAGGAGAGAAGTATGTCACATTTGTTGATTATGAGCCTTGAATTCAATTCATCGATCTTCTTTTCCTAAACTAAATTTGATTTTTTTCCCCACATGTGATGACTACTATCTCATAAGCTGTTTCGGATTATTTAGTAAGCTGTTCAAAATAACTCAAGCAAAAAACTTGTGAGGAACTTATTCTACTAACTGTTTGAAAGAATAGGTAAGTTTAGGGACAAAAACTTAAACGACCCATATTTATAAGGATTGATTACATATTTAAGCATATAAGTTAATAGTTAACAAATTATAAGTAGATATAATATGTATATCATAAAAAATTACGAGCTTGTTAAAACAACAACCTTTAATTTTCTCACTATATGTTAGTCACCTTTGAGGAACCAAACCACTTTCTATCATAATAACCATAACATTTTTTAATCGACTTTGTATAAAATATTTAGTTTGTTGCAGAGTCTTTTAACAATAGTCTACGAAAAAGGTTTATAAATGTAACTATACAACTAGTAAAATATTTGATAAGGTACTTGAAAAAAAAAAACTAGATTTGCCAATGCAATTGTTCGAGCTAATTTCTTTTTTTTTTTTTTCCAATGAAATGAAGGATGAGTGTATTCAAAAATGTCAAATTCCTAGAAAAAATATTTTCATAAATGTAAGCAACAAACATCGAGTCTGTTTACAGATCTTTTTGGATCTGTTATTTTTTATGTATTGTAAATTAAAACATTTGAGTCATTTTTTTTCCTGTAAATACAACTGATGATAATAATATCGCATGAGACAAGTTTGAACTTGCAATACTCATCTTCTCTATATTTTGTGTATGATCATGCAACAAAAAAACACTTCATATACGAAACAAATCTAATAATATATGATTGTACACGACACCGAAAATCGTAGGCCGACTTTGCATGCAACCAATATAATATTTTTCTAATAAAATAAATTAACATCATTTATACAAAGTAAAAAATGTTGGTAATATACTCCCAAACATTGAATCCGAGAGAACCCGGATTCGAGAGCCCCACTAGTGCCTTTGAAGGGAGGTAAATGTAAATACCTCTATAAATACTCTTTGAACTCGAAGGTCTTCCCTGCCTTGGACTGGAACACCATCTCCTCACCCTAAAATTTTTGTAACAAAAAAAAATAGCTACTGAAGCAACGAAATTCCCAATGATAGAAAACACATATACAATTGTACTTGAAGTTCACTTCATTTGTTTGGGTATAAAAAAAACTACTCAATTTACTATTGGACCTCACTTTAGGGAAATAAAAACCCCAAACCCACGTTTTGGCGCGAAAGATTGCTTCATTCTCTCGTTTCTTCCACCACTCATCACTACTAGGGTTTAATCGTTTTGTAATCTCTGCAACAAAACAATGTCAAAAGAAGAGATTCTTGAAATCCAAACCCTAATTTCTTCCAATGACAACTCCAACAAATCTTCAGGCTACTCTACACTCCTTCAATTCCAACAACATTCTTGCATTAACCCTTCTTCCCTTCAATCCCTTGCACAGAATTCCAATTCCATCATTTCCTCCACCCTTTCTGATATCGAACACCACGACGAGGAAATGTAAGCATCCAAGAAATTTTTCCACTTTTTTCTTTTAATCTTTTGTAAAATTTGAATATTTTTTTTTTTTAAATTTATTTATTTGTTTGTTAGAGCTGCACAAGCCTTGAAATGTTTGGGATTCATGATTTATCATCCCTCCATTGTTTCTGAGCTTCGAGGTAACAATTTTCGCTATTTTCTTAACTTTGTGATTCGATTTTATGCAATGCTTATTTTTTTTATATTGTTTTGCAGTGGATGATGTTAATTTGGTGTTGGATTCATTAGCCAAACTAATTACAACCACAAAATTGAAGGTTCAGTAGGTTTTTTTTTATTGTTCTGGAAAGTTTTTATCTTTTCTATGTTTTGTGATGTTTTTAACATTAATTTTCTATACTATTGTTGCAGACTGTTTGTAATTTAGGGGTGTGGTGCTTTTCTGTACAACAGTTAGGTGTATCGTTTCTTGTTGCTCACTTTCACTCTTTGTTACGAGCGATTGTTCATGCTCTGGACAATCCAATGGGTTCTTTGTCAACAACATTTGAAGCTACTCAGGTACTTGTTTACTTTCTTTAAGAACTTATGAAGTGGTTGTTCTTATACTGGGTCATACACGTTTTTTAAACAAAATAGATAGAAAAACTTCATCTTTCTAATAGTTTTTATTGGTATAATGATTTTCCTATGGGCCGTTTTTAATGTGTTTTCTTACCAAGTTAACTGGCTTATCATGAAATCAGCATTCTGATACACAAATTTGGGGATAAATCCTCATATTGAAATAGAATTCGAGCTTATGCTTGACCCTTGCCTATTTCTAGCTGTCTGATAGCTTTGCATTATTGCATATCTGCGGAAACATCGTGTCCACTATGAGCCATTAAGATGACCGAAAATGGAGTCTCAGATTTAGGAAGTTATCATATAAATTTAACTTATCTTCTATTCTCTTTGCCTTTTTTATCAAAATATTTTTTTGTCTTAAAATTTATTACAGAGAGAACCAAAGATCATCATTTGTATTATTATTCATCAACAATGCCACTGACTAACTAAAAATAGACTTTTATGCATGCCTGGCTATGTTGCTCTGGATCTCCTTTGTGTTTATTATTTGAATTCATATTAAAGTGTAGAAATTTCTTTTGATAACCAATTTCAACCTTTCGTCGGCAGGCTATAATGAAGCTATCTGGTCAATTAAGTGAGCAAATGAGAGACTCATCACATATATGGGCTCCTCCAATATACAGGAGAATTCTCAGCACAGACAAGAGGGAGAAAGATTCTTCAGAGAGGTGCCTGTTGAAGATCAGCTCTATAGTTATTCCTCCTTCACTGGAGCTCTCCAAGGTAACAATTACCTTCAATATTAAGAGATGACTCTGTACTGTCAGTGGCATGACATGATTTTACTATAGCTGTTTAAGCTGCTAGATTATTGTTGTTTAGTGTTTATATGTCTGTGCAAATTATTCAAGTTAACTCTGCTGCCTGCAAGTTTTGCTGTGGTAGACAATGATCTAAATATCGTTTTTTGGGGTATTGCAATGTGGAAAACAAAACAAACTATGTCATGACCATGACATTTCATAACTGTACTATAAAGTTTCATGCAATGGTTTATACATGTGCTCTCTGGTCTCCTTTTTCAACAGGTTCTTGTCAAAGATATGAAGATAAAATTGCTCAATGGGATGAAGGATTTGCTAGATAGATAGTGGTACGAAGATTCAGGCTGTTCAAGCATGGGGATGGTTTATTCGAATGCTCGGGTCCCATGCTTTGAAAAACAAGCATTTAGTTAATGATATGTTGAAAATACCTGAGCGTACATTTACAGATCCTGACCCTCAAGTTCAGATTGCCACACAGGTACCATATATCAGTTACTGCATTATCCCATGAATGATTCGTAGTGGTGAGTTATGTGTAGATGCAATTCTAGTCAGATTTTATGTGACAAACATAAAGCAGCTTAACAAAGCTTGATTAACATTTGAAGACCGATGAATAGAGCACTCACTTGTTATTTTTTTTTGTAAGCAAAGAAAAGTGTGAAACAATCGAGCACTCACTAGCTGTTGGCATATTGTTCGTTGATTTCTGCTTATGTGACTGTTCAAGTGTCTTAAGTGCAGGTTGCCTGGGAAGGTCTTATCGATGCCCTTATTTCTCATCCAATATTGGTTTCAGAGAAAAAGACACCGTCTAAGGATACTTCTCTCCAGAAACAGCATTCATCTAGTAAGACCAATTGTGTGGATCAAGTAAATGGGATTTACAAAAGCATAAAACTTATAATGACTCCACTGATTGGCATTGTGTCTAGTAAATGTGATATATCAGTTCATTCATCCTGCTTGAATACATGGTGTTATTTGCTACATAAGCTTGATACCTCTGTCAATGAATCATCATTGATAAAAATGGTTTTAGAGCCTATTCTTAAAGTAATATTTCAGAATGGACCCGACAGCAAGACCATCTGGTTATGGAACCTGGGCCTTGATCTACTCAGTGATAGTGTGTCACAGAAGTGTAGAGATGCACACTGCATTGAAACCGGACATTCTTCATCTGACAAAAGCTCTTGGAAGCAACATCCAATTAGATGGCTGCCATGGGATATCAGTCGATTGGACTTTTATCTGAGTATCATTTTTGTTATCATTCGTCAAGCATCAGGGGCAACAGTCACACGTGATCACAGAAGTCATGTTTATGATGCTGCCTTAAAGATATTTAAATATGTTCTGAAAGGAGTCAAGCTGGACATGGAAAGTCCATCTACCAATTATGATGCTGTTATATGCTGCTTGAACACATTACTAACATTTGTCAAAATAGTATGTGAAGATTTATACTCAGATGGAAGTGAAAATTATGATGTGTATTATACTTCCCTTCGGTTTATAGATGCCGTCACAAAGGAGTTAGGTTCTTCTATCTTGGGATCTCCTCTGTACAAGTTTCCCTTAGACCTAAAGTACATTAATGACATGCAATCAGTCGATCATAACAAACACCTAAAATTTCTGACTGTCAACTGTATTTGTTATATGGACAAGGTCTCTCCATTGGTTTATCTGATAGTGCTTTACTTCCATATGATGGTTCAGTTAACATTAAAGTTCCAGCAATCAGACCACATTTCACAAGGGATGTCTGAATATTTTAAATTTATTTTTTCTTCAAGTAATCTCCTGGACAATCTCCTTACTTGTACTGGCCTCTTGTACAAACATGCTGAGCCTATTTACTTAAATATATGGGTAGCAGTGGCTCAAGGTCTAAATTACTGTGTATGCAATGCAAACTGCAAGTCACTAAAGGAATCCTTGTCTGACGGTAATGAATATTATTCCATATGCCACCTTTTAATTTACCCCATCGTGGCACATTCTGAAGTTCCAAGATTGACCTCGTCAAATGCTAGTGGTTCTATGGAAAAGTATCCTGTATCAGCAGACGAAAAGCCAAGTCTTGAACTTGTTATTCAAACATGGAAATCACTTTATGGTTCTCTTAGTGCAGGCTTTGGATGTTCAACAACCACCAATTTCTCAGGGGATCTGTGCAAATTGATAAATAGGTGGCTTGATGAAAATGTCAGCATGTTAGGGAGTGGCACTGATTTCAAGTTAACATACAATGATATAGATCTTGGTGTTCTTCATCTATCTGGCAATTTCTTGATATGCATTCTTGAACAGATTCAGACTTTGGAATTAGTTTCAGAAACCAGCAGAAGTAAATCTGAATGTGATAGCAAAATACTCTACAGTATAAAGAACTGCCTAACCTTTGCTTCCAAGTAAGTTAGAACATGTCTTGTTAAGATATGATATGCTTTGTTTGATAACTGATCTCTCTGTCTCTTTCTCTGATTGTGTGAGACTGTGACTATTTTTTTCATACTCTTGTGTGAAATAAAGTTTAATGGTAGAATTCCCTCTTCAGCATGAATATACTTTTTTCAATAGCCTGATAACAGCGACAATTTTCTCATCCTACATTGAGTTGGAGATGTGAAAAGCAATTTCATTGCCATTTCAAATTTCAATTAATTCACTTATTTGATTTTCCCTTATGTTTTTATTTTTTATATAGTATTGGTTCCTATTTGTTTTTGGGGCTAAGTTATTAGAATGCTGAGATTATGATCACAGCTTAGACGGGTAATTGACCGCCTGATATGGTTTTTGAATATCAAATATGATTTTAGCCCAACCTTTGGCGTGTCAATTATTTTCAAAATCAAAGAGAATTTGGTTTATATAAATCGCTGCTGATCATTTTCACATGGCATTTTTCAGGTACATGCATTTGTTGAGGATAAAGATGGTGACAGACCCACCGCCTAGTTTTGTTGGGACATCAAGGTCAGTCAATATAAACTTTCTAATCCACAATGCATTCTTGGTTAATCAATGAGTAACTCCTTTTGACTCTCACTTTATCATAAATCACAGGCTATCTTCTGCATTAGCATGCTTTATTGATCACCTTCACCGGAAGCAAGATATTCTTCTTTTTCTGGAGGTTTGTTTCCCTATATCTACTTCACAGTTCGTTGAAGTTACCTCTATATGTCATTAAAGTACTTCTACTTCACATTTCTAGACTTCTAGTGGCTGATGACTTTTATTAAGGGTTAATAGGGCTTTACCCCCTGTAATATAGAGCACTTTTGGTTTTGCCTCCTGTAAAAAAAAAAGTTTTGGATTCCGTCCTTGTAAAACCAAAAACTGCTAGGGCTCAGGGGGCAATCTTGAAGAATCTTTATTTTACGAGGACGGAATCCAAAACTTTTTTTTTACAGGGGGCAAAACCAAAAATGCCCTATATTACAGGGGGTAAAGCCCTATTAAAGTACCTCTATATGTCATTAAAGTACTTCTACTTCACAGTTCTAGACTTCTAGTGGCTGATGACTTTTATTAATTATATGTTTTTGTTAATAAATGACATTCAACGCGTTGTTGATTATCAGAACAATGATAGTAGATTAAATTTCTTTCAGTTGGTCTTTCTTTTCCCCTTTGTGTTTCATTATTTTGTTTCGAGGGAAATGGATTTGACTTTGCAGAAAACCTCCATTGCTTGAAAAGTTTTGTTCTGTTAAAAACTAGTATTTGATTTTCTGTATAATTGATTGCAGATTATTTCCTGTCCACTACTTCAATGGCTATCAAATATGGGAGTGCAGAATGAAGGAACAAACAATAACCTAAAACTTCTGTGGAATGAAATTCTCAGTTCCTTAAGAAGAAGTCAACCTCCATTACACTTCGGTTCAGCCTTACTCGAACTTCATGAACCTCTATTTGAAAAAACTCTTGATCACCCATATCCCTCCATATCAGAGGCAACTATAGAATTTTGGAATTCTACATTTGCTCAACAAATTATTTTTGATTTCCCCCCACGCCTGCTTCATGTCTTGGACAAGCTATCCAGACAGGGGAAATTAAAACTTCAGAGTAGAAGCATATCATCTTTTAAAAAATGTAATACTCGTGAAGAAGTTGGCGACGCTCTGCAGGGATACAGAGTTGCTGCAAAACATAACAGGACTTCTAAGAGGGTGGAATTAGTGTTGGATACACAAAAAGACGCACCTTTTTCAAGTTTTAAAAAGAAGAGGTTGGAACTGACTGAGCATCAAAAAGAAGTCAGGCGAGCTCAGCAAGGAAGGCAAAGGGATACCGGAGGACATGGGCCAGGAATTAGAACTTACACCAATGCTGACTTTTCACAACAAGGGTTTGATGATTCACAAGAAAGCTTAGATGCCATTAGAGATTCTGAAGCCATACTAGAGATGTTGAGAAAAACCATTTAATTGACTTTAAGTGCTGCACTGTGCGCTACCACAACTTATGGAGGGGGCTGTATTTCTAAATGCCTAAATTATTATCTAAAGACTAATTTAACTTGTATTGGTAAAAAATAAAAATTGTAAACTTTTTTAACTTAGATATAGTTAATCCAGTTTGTCCTTACTGGGATGGAGGGAGGAACCATGTCCCCAAACTCTACTCTTTCGCTGTCTTTATAATATTTTTGGCTTTGTATTGTATATAGCATACTTATGGTTTGGTGAAGTATTTGTATAAGTTTTTGTCTTGTTAAAAATGATCATAAAAAATGAAATGCTTTTAAAAAGGCTTAAATATGATTTTTAAGAATAGTGGACTGAATTTGTGTTTGTGCTGTTTTTAGAACATTGAGGTGTTTGAATAGCAGCTGCTCTGTCTTTTCCTCTTGCCTCTGATGTTTTTCTGGTGCTGAATCTATAATTTTGTACTGTTAGTGGAGGGCTGTGATGTGGGAGTATTCATGTGTTGACCTTTATGTTGCATCATTGTTTTTGGTTAGGGGTCTTGTGTATACCTTGGCATCATGCTTTAGTATTGGCTAGTCTCTTGTTTATGGGGTTCCTTTGGTTTGTGTTTTATTTTCTCCGGTGTTCCGCCCATATACGGCAACGTGTGTTTGTTGCCTTATTGGCTTGTCCGCGAATGTCTTTTGTGCGCCTTGCACTCATTCGAAGTGAATAATATTGGCTGTTTCAAAACAAAAAAAAAGTCTGCAGAATTGACTCCTGCTGCTTTAGTCCTACAATTGTTGGAGGAGCATCGGTGTATATGTATGAACCGATGTTTTAGAACCATAAGAGAGGTATAGGTATACTTCACATCTCTATAAAAAATCCAAAGAAATTAGATTTATGAATCAACCTCTCTTATAACATATACATAATTAACCACATTTTCCAAAGAGTAAAAATAGCTCTTAAATCAGTATAGTTCCATCTATCCCACAAGCCAATTAAAATATTTACATCCGTGCCCACAACTAAATTAAAAAGTTCCCCAAAAAAATCCACGAAATAAAACAATTATATGTTTTTTCTTCTCTCCATTTCTATTTTCCTTTAATCTTGTCAATCTTGTAAGCCATACAGTAGATTTGATATACAATTTAATTTAGTATTTAGTATTCAATAGTTAGATGAGAGACAAGCATGATTAAGATGCAAACTTGACCAATGTACAATTATCATAGTAGATTTGTTAGGCCTACCATTACCTTTTGAACTTGAGCTTGATATGATCATATGAATATGATATGTCGAATTTTGAATGCATCACCATAAGTATATTAAAATAAACTAATATGATAATTGACAACAAATCATGGAGATAAGTTTTTTTGAAAACATCGATAAAATATGAAAATTAAAATCACACCTACTTAGAGATTTGAGATGTAAGGGTGAAAATTGATGTTTGGGTTCAACAATTAAAAAAAAAAAGATGTCTGGGTTCTACAAGGTTTGAGTATGATTTTATAATTTTTTCTTAATGTTTAATTAGTTTTTTTTTTAGAAAGTTTAACCTGATTTGAGAGTTTATCTAAAGTCTATTTTGTAATAAGACTTCAAAAAAGTTTTGAAGTGTTTGAGTAGGCTTGAGCTTGATATTTTTAAATTTTTAAAAATATGGAACATGATAAGATATATCTAAGAAAATATGTTAAATAATTACATATAATAATTATGTCTTAAAAATCATGTGTTTAAAATCTCAAGTGCATAAAAGTTACTTTTTTTAATGTAAATAAATTTTTTATTTTTGAGTTTCTTAACATGTACTCTTTGTTATAAGTTAACAAGACCGCAAAAATATTATTTATTAGAACAAATTAATATTATTAAATGTAACATGCTCAATATTATAACACTTTCAACATTCACATACGCTCCACACACCATCACTTGTGCTAAATCCCCAATCGTAAAGAATTAAAAATTTAGAAATAGGACAAATTTTTCTTAAGCGAATGATCGTTGGATCAACTCGACCATGTCTCATCACTATCCCATATATTTATTTTTTGAGAAAACTATCCCATATATTCAAGTACTCAAAGAGTAATGTTTTCTCTTTTTTTGAACAAGTATTCAAAGATGTTATTTAAACATAAAAAATTAACATTGTATTCTACACCATATATAAACACACCATTTGTTTTTTTTTTCAAGAAATAAATATACCATTTGTAATTGTTGATTAAGAGAAAGAAGAAAATATAATATTCAAATTACATAAAAATACGGCGTTGAAAATCATTTATGATATCCACTTAACAATCATCGTGAGCTTAGATCAGTTAATAGAAACAATATATAATATATGCTTGGTTCGGGTTCAAACTCCGACAAAAAAAAAATAACATCCACTTAACATTTCTCGTATTCAAAACATCAATAGTTCAATTCAATACCTTCTGAAAAAAAGGGTTAAACAAGTTGATCTATCATACTCTAGGAGCTTTGAAACTCCTAAATCATAAAGTTATGTTGTGACAAATTAACCATATGCATGTGGTATATTTGAATAAGTTATCTTGCTATTTTCAGCATGGCATTCTGAGATGCATTGAATCCTTTCAGTTTGTAATAACTTCAGGTTGATTGAACCTATTTTGATCAACAAGGCTTCAAAATCTTATCCTCTCCCACATGCTTGCACCATTTCCTCCAATAATAATTAAGTTAAATGTTCACACCAAAATTGAAAACCAATTTTTAGATTTTAATGCAACAAAGAAACAATTTTTTTCATCCAATCCGTGTGATACAAGTCTAAAAAGACCATCAATCAATCTCGAACTTTTACCCATATATGAATATTCAGAATGTACCAATACCCAATTGACCAAGTGGATGGATGATGGACCACGTTCATTCATATTCTCATGTCATTCCCAAGATATTTCCTACTTGTGCCTGCAAATATCATGTTAGTTCCAACTCACTTCACTAAACCTCCATAATACACTTTTTTTTATCACCAAAATACGTTTACATCAAGTGGGCCATTTCTAATCATACTAGCATTCGTGGCATAACGAATGGGTCCAATGTCATGATCAATCTCCAATAATTGTACCAAAATTTCAACAAGCCACGGAATTATTAAAGTAAAATAAAATTCTCACTGATTAACCATTAATTAAATACTTAAACTTTAAACTAACCCTCAAAATCTTATCTATGTAGGAGTATATATACACGTATTAGTACATAACTTAACCCCAACCCCCATCAAATTAAGCTTAAGCAAATAAGTAACGCGGTTGTGTATTTAACTAGCCTTCGCAAAGCAAAGCCCATAATATACGACAGTCAACATAAATAAAATATACTTATCTCAAAATTCTCATTCTAACTCTTATCCAAAAAATTATTTATACCCAATGGAAATTATTCATGTGTCCAATAATGTAACGTCGCAAAGTATGACACATTTTTCCAAATCATATTACTACCGGTTAAGGTAAGCAAGTTGGATTAAATTTGCGTGGATCCAACGTGGCGATAGAACTAGTTGGACCAAAAGCAATTAATATAATATTAAATATATTTATTTAATACTGGAAAAAGTTGGAAACAGTACTATGATAGTTCTTGTTAACAACACTTTGACAAGAAAGATAAGAACAAAGAGTAACATGTTAACAACAATGGTGTTCAACTCATGTTACTGTAATCCTTCTTCCTCTCTTCCTATAAATACCAAATCTAATCCATTTCTTTCCCAACAACAACATAACACATTCCTTTCACGTATTCCAACTATAATCAAATATCATCTCCAAATTTCTGGTACTCACTCTTCTCAATCTTAATCTTCTTTATTTCATTTTCCATTTTATTCATACATTTCTTTGTTTCATGTTTCAGATTTTACAAAACACTATAATTCAAATCCATCATTTCCCTTAATTTCTTCTTTTAAGGTACTATAGAAACAACATTTAGTATATCAAACATGATGCTACACTACAATGCTATTTTATTTTATTTTCAATTCAACCTCCATATACACTTGTTTTTAAATTTTGTTATCTCATGTAGAGAAGAGAGGTTGAGGTTGAAGAAGAAATGACGATCAAACCCGCAATTCGTGTTTCTGACGGGAAACTAATGGTAAAAGATCGGCCAATTCTAACCGGAGTATCCGCCAACGTAACTGAGACTTCAGCGGCTACTACCAGACCAGTGGACGGAATCTTTCTCGGAGCAGAAATGGATAATTCAGATAGCAGACACATAGTTTCACTCGGAAAATTAACAGATGTTAGATTCATGGCATGTTTCCGTTTCAAGCTATGGTGGATGGCACAAAGAATGGGAGATAAAGGAAGCCAAGTTCCATTAGAAACTCAATTCTTATTGGTTGAAACCAAAGATGGGTCCCATCTTGAAGAAGATTCAGATATTACTTACACCATTTTTCTTCCTCTTGTTGAAGGCTCATTCAGAGCTTGTCTTCAAGGAAACGTTTCCAACGATAATCTTGAACTTTGCATTGAAAGCGGCGACGTTGATACCAAAACGTCGTCGTTTTCTCATGCTTTGTTCATCACCGCTGGTACCGATCCGTTTGCGACGATCCACAATGCTTTCACTGCGGTTAGGAATCATCTCAACACATTCCGGCTTCGTCATGAGAAGAAGCTTCCTGGAATTGTTGATTACTTTGGTTGGTGTACTTGGGATGCGTTTTATCAGGATGTTACGCAGGAAGGTGTGGAGGATGGTTTACAGTCCCTTTCTGGTGGCGGAACGCCGCCAAAATTTGTTATCATCGACGATGGATGGCAATCTGTCGCCGGTGATTTGGAGGATTCTTCATCGTTGCAGAGGTTAACTGATATAAAAGAAAATCCTAAATTTCAGAACAAGGAAAATCCAGAAGTAGGGATAAAGAGTATTGTGAATATTGCAAAGGAAAAGCATGGTGTGAAATTTGTTTATGTTTGGCATGCTATAACGGGTTATTGGGGAGGGGTTAGACCGGGTTTGAAGGACACTGAGGAGTACGGTTCAGTGATGAGTTACCCTGAGATTTCAAAGGGTGTTAGAGAGAATGAACCAACGTGGAAAACCGATCCATTAGCGGTTCAGGGTTTGGGTTTAGTGAACCCAAAGAAGGTTTTTAGTTTCTATGATAATTTACACAAGTATCTTTCAAGGGCTGGTGTTGATGGTGTTAAAGTTGATGTGCAGTGTATTTTGGAGACACTGGGGGCCGGCTTAGGTGGTCGAGTTGAAATTACCAAACAGTATCATCAGGCCTTAGATGCTTCTGTTGCAAGAAACTTTTCGGACAACGGTTGCATCGCGTGTATGAGTCATAACACTGATGCGCTTTACTGTTCGAAACAAGCTGCTGTTGTTAGAGCTTCTGATGATTTCTATCCGCGTGATCCAGTTTCACATACAATCCACATTGCCTCGGTTGCGTATAATAGTATTTTTCTTGGGGAGATTATGCAGCCAGATTGGGATATGTTTCATTCACTACATCCTGCGGCTGAGTATCATGGTTCGGCCAGGGCTATTAGTGGTGGGCCTGTTTATGTTAGTGATAAGCCTGGGAATCATGACTTTGATTTGTTGAAAAAGATGGTGTTGCCTGATGGGTCGGTTTTAAGGGCGCGCTTGCCTGGAAGGCCGACTGCAGATTGTTTGTTTAATGATCCGGCCCGTGATGGGGCGAGTTTGCTTAAGATATGGAACATGAATGCTTGTGGTGGGGTGCTTGGAGTGTATAATTGTCAAGGTGCTGCTTGGTGTGCTAATGAGAGGAAGAATGCTTTCCATGAAACGGATTCTGCTGCTCTTACTGGCTACGTTAGAGGACGGGATGTTCATCTGATATCGGAGGCTGTTGCTGGAGATGGTGATTGGAACGGTGACTGTGCCTTTTATGCTCACCATTCCCGTGAGCTTGTGGTTCTTCCTCACAACGTTGCTATGCCGTTGACCTTGAAGGTGTTGGAACACGAGGTATTTGCTGTTGCGCCTGTTAAGGTTTTCAATTCTGGGTATAGGTTTGCTCCTATTGGGCTTGTGAACATGTTCAATGCCGGTGGAGCGGTTGAGGGGCTTGTGTACAAGGACGATGCTGTTCGCTTGGAGATTAAGGGGTGTGGCAAGTTTGGTGCTTATTGTTCCGCTAGACCAACAAGGTGTTTGTTGGAAGACAGTGTTGTAGATTTCGAGTATGATAATGATTCTGGTTTGTTGAGTTTCGCAATAGATTATTTGCCACAGGAGGGACACAATGTTCACCATGTTCAGATTGAGTTATGACTTGATTAATTGTCTTTTTAGTCAGATTTAAAGTAGCTGTTGTAATACGGAGAGGGTAATAGAAGAGAGGGGACGGGAGGGGTTTCAATCATTTAATTTCCACTTATTGTGTATTCATTCACATCCATTGTTTGTACTAGCTGTGATTTATTGAATTATCATTATTGGTGAAACTTGAGTTTATGATATTCCACAAGAGTAGACTAGTACTGGTACTTTTTTTTGTTTATTTTGAAATCGAAATTGGTGAGTTCATAGCAATTAGCAACAGCTTATGTGAAAATGGTGATAATAAATTCTTCACTTATTTTAACTGAACTATGGAGAAACTGATTCATTGTAAAATGTGGAAATGAATAGAACAGTTTATTCAGTCTGTACTGCAATCTTATGCCTTCAATAAGTTATCAGTCTTGTACCGTGTATGAATCAAGCCAGATTGCTTGCATGTCCTTGGAATATATGAATTAAAATAAGTGCTTTGCCTTATTTGTGTTTCATGGACTCCAAATACTATATGTATGCAATGTTGTCCATTTGTTCAAATTGCCCTACACAACGCTGCTATAACACTGCTATAACCGGTACTTCACAATAATTTACACTAAATAAATTATGACAGAACAATAGCAATTTGTTCAATTTCTGCTCTGCATACACAATTGTTCAATTTGTTCGCCGCTGTAGAAACAATTGGCTACAACTCCTTTTTTTTATTTATTTTTAAAGCTGACAATTAAGTCATTTTATGTCATGTTCTTTTCATGGTATTAAATTTAGGCTTATAAATAACTTTGCTGAAATTCTTGTGTTCAGTGTTCAAACAAGATAATTTTTTTAAAGAAGGACTTTCAATCCTCTAAAAAGTGCACTCTTTTTAGGCTGTTATCGCTAGAATTATACTAGTGGCAGCACACTAAAGTTTAGTGGTCTGTTTAGCTTTGGCAATTTAATCTTTTTGCAGTTTAGGTGCCCTTGGCTCAATCCAAAGTTGCAGCTTGTTGGATGTTTGAGTTTGTATGGAACGTCTAAACTCTAAATTTTGTTTAGTTATTGGCTTGGGCATATGTTAACATAGTAACAGAGGTGGTTAATTTTTGAGCAGTATCACTTCATTATCTCTGTCTCAAATTCAGTTGTGCCGATTCTATTCAAGCTTTATCATCTTTATATCACTGTTTGGCATTGGTGTATCAGTGTAGTTTGATCTTTTTGCAGAAGGTGTGGGCGAATATTGAGTAGTAATGGCTCACTGTCATTTATCTTATGCTATCTTTGTTATGCATGTGTAATTTTGGGTGTAGCTAGTAATGTACAGGTTGTTGGTATGATTGTAAGTGGAGCTTGATTGTTTTGTGCCTCAGATACTTTTATTCAGCTGTGTAATTTCTGTTGATGGTACCACTGATACCTTACATCTATAATAAAATTTTGTTTGGCTTTTAAAAAAAAACTTGTACACATGTCTTTTGTTGTCACAAAGAGGTTAAGAGAAGAAAGGGAATGGTTTTCAATCATTTAATTTTTCCACTTGTTTCTGTACCAGCTGTGCTTTATTGTTGTGTTACAACATTATTTGTGAACCCTCTTCAGTTTATGAAATTCCACAGGTGGTATTTTTTTTTTGAGAAATCGAAATTGGTGTTCATACTTCGTAGCAAGTCAATAAATACACCAGCAAAATACTCCAAATCTAGCTTGGAGCAGCCTTTTGTTCAAATGTAGCTATGTTGCTTTCTTATTTAATCAGTCATTTTCTACAAATGCTAGGTATCCTCATTGTATTTTTCGCAAGCTTCTTTAGAATGCAAAACAAGAGCATCATTTTACCCTGCTATAAAATCATGTCTTCCTCTTGGGTTTCATGTAAATTTTAATTTAAAAAAAAAAAAAAAAAACTTGTGTTAAGTATTCAAATGTGATACTTCAGAATGCAAAGGACTTTAAATCTTCTATTAGAAAACATCCTTCTTTGAAATGACATGCAATCCAAGCTTTATCCCACTAATTGGAGACTGTCGGGTCAGCTATATAGATCAAATTACGCCATATTGCCACAATGTTCTATCATAAACCATATTTTGGTCCACCTCATTAATCTCCAAGTCTTATCTAATAGTTTCTCTTCTAGTTTTTCTAGGTCTCCTCTACCTCACGTGCAATCTATACAAGACTATAAGTTTGTGAAATTCCCTATAAACAAGAAACTAGAACTTAGACGTTTGTTTTCAGTCTTGATTAAGTTAATCATCATCTGAGTACTGCTGTAGAAGTAATTGCTCCAGCTCCTGTTCATATTCGTCGGTCTCTCCCAATCCTGTTTGTTTATAAAATGTTTGTTTCTGGACGTGCCAATCACCAGCAATCTTCTCCACAACATCTCCTATCAACTCCTTGTCTTCTGATATGTGCTTTATGTTTTGGACGTCCAATATACTGCTTGCTTCTTTAAGAAAGAAAAAAAGACAAGGACCACCAATTGATTTAGACAACGGTCAAAATTGATGTATCATGAATCAGACAAATTGTACAACTAGATAGAACATTCAAAATAGTCCTCAAAGAAAAGTTCAGGAGTTCTAAATGTAAGAGATTGACATTAACATATTGTCATTCATTAAAGATTTTTTTCTTCATCAAATCAATTTGGAGAACCACAAACCTCAATAAACATAGCTTATCATTCTTCAAATAAAAAACAACAACCAAAGCCTTTATCCCACTAATGTTCTATCGTAAAGCATATTTTGGTCCAACTCATTAGTCTCCTAGTCTTTCCTAATAGTTTCAATTATAATTTTTCTAGGTCTTCCTCTGCCTCTAAGGGTCTGACTCTCCTCCATCTGATTTACTCTCCTTATTACAAAATCTCTAGGTCTTCTCTCTACATGCCCAAACCACCTAAGCCTATTTTCCATCATCTTTTCTACTCCAGGTCTTCTCTCTCTAATATTTACATTTCTACTCCCCATCCAGTCTTACCATAAATAAAAAACAAAATGTTCAA
Source organism: Medicago truncatula (assembly GCF_003473485.1). Taxonomy (NCBI): domain Eukaryota; kingdom Viridiplantae; phylum Streptophyta; class Magnoliopsida; order Fabales; family Fabaceae; genus Medicago; species Medicago truncatula. The sequence goes on along the minus strand of NC_053045.1, from coordinate 55,731,656 downwards.
AATACACATTCTTTCACTTACATTTGGTGGACAAATTATTTTTTATTCGATTGTTGTATAGGTTCAGATTAGTTTAGCAAGTCAGAAATCAACATTAGTTTGGACTTGAACAAATTAAGAAAAACATTCATTTCTAGCAAATGACAGGGAAAACACAAAGACTTTGCTTCACAAAAAGAAAACAGTTCCAAGATATAGAAAATGTTCCTTTCTCAAGCAGTGTTATATAGTATACAAATGAAATAAATACCTTTAATAGCTACATTTTTTGCCTCAGCATATTCAGCTGACATTTTCTTCAGCAAATTGAGGTCTACTTCCAATCCCTGGTACGTAGAAAGGAGAGGGGAAGTTGTGAAAAAAAATCACAAACTAATATAAAGACAATTTATATTTTATAGCATGAGATTAATGATATACATAATACATTTATCAACAGGCTGATTGGTTTCTAAAAAGACAGATATCAAAATCTACCAAGACTGATTAGTATGCTAAAATCATGTACTTGAAACCCATCAAGCTCGGTTAGTCACCAACAAATACCCCCACAACCCAATAAGTTCAATATGGACATCTGTTTTTGTTCCATCTTCCTAATGTTAGCTGACTGTATAATACCATAGTTGAAGAAGATTAACGAATAAATCATTTTGTGGTCACAAAGAACCGGAAACTTACAAGGTCCATGCGGACATAGTTTTCAATTGGCATGCTATCAAACAACCTGTCATCCACATGGAACACATTCAAACAAATAAGTTGTTGGGCTAAAACACTAACATGACAACACGACAAAGAAAGAAGGATATTGAGCATAAGTTCATAAGTTCAATATGGTGATTTACTTTTCATATGCAGCTTGAATACGGGCCTTCTGTAATTGTTCGAGTTGGTTTACTGTTTCTGTGGCAGAACATTCCGCTAAGTCAACAGCACCAAAAAGGAACGTGTTACTTTCCAGCATTCTTTTGACTAAAGCAGGCACAACTCCGATATCATTTGCCTTTGCATCAATAACAAGAATTCTAAGATTTTTTAACTCTCCTGTAGAAACATGCAAATTTGAGTCTTAATTATTAAAACTCATGAAATCATCTCATTCTCATAAAACCACATCATCTTTATGTTATGACACACTCAAAGTTTTCATATTAAATTAAATAATATTCTTTTCTCCTTAACTAATTATCAATCAAATGAAATTTTACCCTAGTTAAAAATGAAGGAACGTATGCATGACTGTATAGACCACTCGGAACAATGAAGCTTGACTCATTAGGGAAACCGAATAACATATTAAGAAATTAGTAAGATAAAGATTTCTTCTGTCACAAGTCATAGTGCCTATCATATAAAAAAGCCAGCATCTACCCTACCAAATGCATGTGCAGTGTCAAAAAATATCAATAACCATGAAGACATTTCACCAAAATAAAATTCCATTGGACACCCATATTAGAAAGCATCATCAGCGCACCTACAATATCTTCACCTGACAATGAAGTTCATGAGAAAAAATTGGGCCTGTCACTAAAACACAACAATGCTGCAATATGAATATTGAATAATGGCTAGATTGGAAATAAACTTTGTTGCAAAAGCATGTATATGTCATTCTACCATCGTAACTAAAAAAAAAAATATTAAATACATGAATGCAGACATATTTTCATTGTACAAAACATGTTGATTCAAATACTAAATCAGAGATATAATTAGTGAACCTACGAAACCACAAACAGAAAATAGAAACATACATGTGTAGCTTTATACAGCTCAATTGAGTCAATACAAAACCATAATTAAAGCTTATGTTACGAGCAAATCAAATAATTCATTCCTTCGAACAAGAATAACTGTATGGCACTTATGATTCAACTGCAAAATTGTCATACCAAGGGATATATAGACCTTAAAAGGAGGTTTGAATGGTTGAGTCTCGTAAAGACAGTACAGGCAATACAGGCCACCCAGTTTGTATGATAAGGAACCATTGCTAACCATGTAACCTGCATAGGAATATAAAAGAGTTTCTATATTAAAATAAAAGGTAAAGGCTAAACGTAAAACCTCTACAATATGACATAATTATCGAATACGGAATACCGCTGAATATTCACTAATACATTGTGATTTTTAATTAGTCTGTGCTTTTCAGAACAAAATAAAGCAATTCAACACCCAAATTACCCAGAAAAAAATTCAGAACTCAAGCTTGCATTTACTATTTATAGAAATAAAAATAGTTAAAATCAGAACTGCATATCCCAGGTAAACATGTACCTATACAATGAGCATACAGAGATTGCATAAAGAAGGCCAAGTTTTTAGAAGGAGAAGCTTCATAAATGTAGGAAAACTTCTTAGAAATCCATACTCTCTTCATATCAGCCAAAGTTTTTGACTCATCCTGTCATTAATCAAAATCGAACAACAAAAATTTATTTGTTAATAATCGAATAATAGGAAACAAGTAGGACCGGTTGAAAAATGGTTTTGAATAAAATCAAACTGGTACAGCTAAAAGAAAAAAAAAGTTAATTGAGTTACTGAAACAAGCTGTTTCCGTTTAACCAGTTTTTAAAATAGCTTCACCAAAACAACCAAACAGTCTCCTTTCAAACTTTCAAGATTAGAACCTTCACTGACAAGCCCTAATCTTCTTTCAGATAAAGATAGTACACAAGGATGAGGTATTACCTCTCGATCGTATACTGTCTGTGACAACTTTATAAATCCATGGTAACAAGAGTAGTGGTTTTCTAAAAACAGTAATTTACTAACAAGTATCTGTTTTATTACAGCCTCGGAATTTTGAGAGGGAACAAGGGCCTAGCTGGCCCACAAAGGCATTATGAGAATGGTAATGAAGGAATGAATTTCATAGTCCTTCCGATTGTAATATTTAAAATACAAACTTTTCTCGGAATACTTTACCAGCAGTATTGTTTTGTTATTTTAGGCTATTTTGAAAGTTTAATGTGTGATGCTCTGAATAGTCTCTTAGTCAGAATGAGCATTCATATATTTTCAATGCAAATGTTAATTTTTTTGAATGAGTTTTTAACTCACAGTAAATTAGTTAATAGTTTTGATTATTGTTATAGAACCCAACAACTACTTAGTAAACTAATACAATACAATCTAGGTGATGACCCTTGAAACCATGTTGCATATAGGTTTCATTCCGCAGTTATGATACTCTTCATAACAAAATTGGACATTATATTTAACATCAAAGAGTTCCAAAACAATTCTAAAGTTATATTGGTTTTAAACAAAAAAACAATGAAGCATGTTCACAACAACAAGAAACAATGTCATTATATTCAAAATGAAGAAAGCTCGGGTGATTTTATTGAAGAATACCTGAGCGAATTGATCTATAAGTTCATCAATGTCCTTCTTGAAATTATCCGTATTCATGGTGAAGAACCCTAATTTACAGCAGAGAAATCTGTAGCAGCAGGTTGTGAAAAAGGTGAGAACAAAGTACATAGATAAACCTTGAAAAGCAAGAAGAACGTGTTAATTCGTTGAATCAAATAGTTAATGTGCAACGGAAGAAGAAGAAGGTGAAATTACCATTTAGCATAGAGAATTGAGCGAAAAAAAAAAAACAGAGTGGTGGGGAGCTGCAGTGTTTCGAACAGCTTGTGAGGGTGCTGTCTGGTGTGAGGAATAGCTCCTGCGCACCTGCAGTTTTTTTCTGTTGGGGATTTTGTTTTGCAGTTTGGTTTGGGGCCTGTGTCAGGGGTGCTTTTGCGCCCTTTTGTTTTTTTCTTTCATCCGAGCTTGTTAGTGCGTCTTGCGCGGACTTGTGATTAATAATATTTATCGATTTAAAAAAAAAAAAAAGGCAGAGTGGTTAGACCTTGTGCCGCCATCAGTTTGAAATGTACGAAAATACCCTCAAAGTATACTCTTAAAAAAGGTACTTTGGTGGAAGGGTTTAAAACTGTGGAAAAGTTGGGTACAATGCTCTGAATACGAGATACGATATTGCATCGATATGGAAATTTTTTAAAATCAAGATACGATACGGCTGGGATACGTTAATAAAAAAATTATATAATTAAATGTATAATATAATTATAACAATTTTTTTAATATGCAAATATATTAACAAACAAAAGAAATCAGTCATAGGCTCGTAGCACATCAACATAAATATAAATAATATTGACGATTAAGATAGTGATAATTAGTCAATTACATACACAATATATCCCAAAAAGAGCACCATAAGTGCTATACTATATCCAAAAGAAACATTGTTGGTGCTATATTATATCGATCCAAAAAAAAAGCATTATACTCAACAGTTAAGTTATCTTAGTTAACATTAATTAGGAAGTATTGGGGCAGAATAATTATCGGATACTATCCTGATACGTATCGGGAAGTATCAGATAATTTTTTATTTATTTTTTAAATAAAATTTAATCTTCAGATGCTCTCCTGATACGTATCAGGAAATATCAGGCAGATATCGTGCAGGATACGCAGGAGATACGATATGTCATCCATTTTGAAGTATCGGGGCTTCACAGGTACAACGTCAAACTGCCAAAAAACACGGTGGCTCTGATGCTTCACAAATTCAAGAACATGTGGCATTAAACTTATTGATCTTTTTTTTTTTTATAGCTTTAGGGCCCGTTTAAAAAAAAATGGATTTTCCTTTGTATTTTTAAAAATGGTTTTTTTTTAAAAAATTTACTAAAAAATAGTAAAAGTTATTTCAAACTCATTTGATATAAGTTAAAAAAGAGATTTTAACATTCACCGACTTAAATATTCATTTTTGAGATTTTACATAGTAAAAATCACATAATTTTTCAAAATGACATCTTTCAAAAATGATTTTTTATGAAAACTAGTTGAAATTGCTTTTTTTTTTAGAGATTTTTTCAAAATTTTAGTATAAAAAAATTAGGCTTAATTGATCCCTTAGTCCCTTAACTTAATTCTTTTTTTCAAAATGGTTCCATAACTCTAAAACGTCTCAATTTGGTCTATTATCTTTATTTCCGTCATTCAAGTTAGTCTTTTCCGTTAGTTTTTTTGCTAAAACCGTTAAATCTTGCCACGTGTCACTTAGGATTGGTGATCAAGGGTTGGATTTAAAAAGCACACAAAATTTACAATAAACTCACAACATATGATCATTTATAATCTTTCCCCGTTTGTCTTGAATTTCCTAAAATTAAAAATCACCAACAATCTTCATCTTCTTCCCTCTTCATATCTCTACTTCATACCCAAAATAAAAATTCAGCAGCACATAAACATAACAAAATTAAAGTAAAATTGTATAATTTAATAAAACATTTCTACCTCACTCTCTCTCTAACCATATCTCTTCTCTCAAAATTATCAATTGAAACGAAAACACCAGAATGTTTGCCATTAATTTGATTTCTGTATGGTTACCATTAATTTCAATTTCCCTTCTCCCTAACCTTGGTCTGTTTGGAACGAAAACACCAATGTTTAGTCCTATAAAGTTATCAGTTTTTTATGATCAATGCCTCTACTAAAGGCTTTTATGTGTGGAATTAGTAGTTTGGGCTCTATCAACAATTTGTTGCTTATAATCAAAGTGGAAGATTTGTTTCTTGTGTTTTCATTTGATTATGTGATTACGGGAATTATGGGTTTGTTATTGGTATTGTTGTCATTTGATTCCTTTCAGATTCCTTTCACATCCTTCCTGTATTTATAGGGATAGAGAGACTTGATCCCCACTTCATAAAACAACTGTCATGCTTTAATTCAAAAGTGATTTGCGCTTCAAAATGAAGCTTGGAGAGAAAGTATGAATTTCCGTTCTTGCAGAATGTTCAGGAGAACGTTCTCTACGTTCAACTAGAACGTTCTCTACGTTCAACTGTTCTTGGCAGAAACTTCACACACTTTTGATTAGCTGTAATGAGCTGTTTGAGAGTTGATAATTGCTTCCAGCAAGTTGATTAGACTTGGTGTGATCATGATGATGTCATCTTGATGATGTCACATGCTTTACATCCAAGGTTTGCACTTTCCAAAGATTCCTTCTTTTCTTTCCTTAATGGATCGAAATTCTCTTTAGGCTTTTGCCTAAATTTGTCCACTTATGGCCCATGTGCATTTAAGATAGACTATTACTTTTTCCACCCCATATCTTTCCTCGCGCGCCCTATTTTTTTCCAATTTTACCCCTGGTCTGGATTTCGTTTTCCGGATTGTATTGTTAGAATTTTGCATTCCGGATTTGAAAATTCAGAATAATGTTTTACCCGAACTTTTGCAATTTTAATCTTCAAAATTCGTAAAATAAAATGCAAATAAAATAAAAAACAGAAATAAAAAGACACAAACATAAAAACAACTCATTTTATTAATATATGAACAATACATTACAATAATTTTCAAGCTTTTTAAGCTTATTACATAAGATGCTAAAACTATTTCTACTATTAACTTATTACATAAGCAATACCGGTGGCTCCAGACACCGGTGGAGAGGAAAGGGGGGGCGGGGGGGGGGGGGAGGTAAGAAGATGGCGGGGAAGAAGAAACCAATGCTGCCTGATAGGACATACCAGTAGCTTTGATGTTGGTGGGGAGACATAGGGGGCACATGGGCCTCAAGGGAACAAGAGACCATGATGGTCAACATGACACTTGGGCAAACTAACCTCACATCCAGACTGACCCCTTCCCTATTGACCGATCATATGAACCCTGATGGATTCCAAAGAGGTCTCTTTCTATGAAAGGCCTCTTTATGTGTTGTTGAATTAAGTTGTTGCATTATGTTTTGAATAATATAATATTATTTAAACTTTCATTATGTTTTAATTTACGTCAAATATGTTCATTTAATCGATAAAATAACCAAATATATATTTCTCGGATTACGAAATCCGGATTGACCTAGGGCGTAAGTGTGTTCTGGAAAACAAAATTCGGAATACCTTAGCATAGGATTCTTTTGTATGGACTAAATTGCACCAGGAGTTTATGTGGTCCACAACTTCCAAGGACCTCTATAAATACATCCTCTCCAGTTTTGAGCTTCAATACCATTAAAACACATCAAAGAAAACCATGCAAATTTTTGTCATTAAGCTGAGGATCTTTCTCATGCGGTCGCAAATAGATGAGTTAGCTCTCTATTTGACTGCATGATGAAGATCCTCAGCATGTTGTCAAAAATACAAACAACCACACCAAAGAGACCAGACCAAATTTTTGTCATTGTGCTTAGGATCTTTCTCATGCTGTTTTAAATATATAGATCTCTATATAACAGCATGATGAAGATCCTCAACATGCTGTCAAAAATATTAGATACTCCTTGATGCCTCCTTGATACAGAGATAACTCAAAAATATCAAGAGGTTGATATGAGTTAGATCTTGCTGTCTGCCAGATGAATATGTCATTTGGCAAGGCAGCAGGATCTAACTCAAAGAAATCCTCTTGAAAATACCTTCCTAAAAGATTCATCATTTATGTTATTATGATTTTTTTAACACCTTCCCATAAATATCGCTTTATCCGTGATTCTCAAGATTACTTTAAATATTAACCAAATAAATTTTCGACCATTAGCGCCACTTTGATTAATAAAAATTTTCCCTTGAAAATGTTGCAACTTTGATCTGGACAATCTTTTCGGTAAGCAATTTAAAAATAAACACTACTATTAGTATTGTAATCAAGGTTTGTCTAACATGTGCAATTAATAGAATTTCTACACACATGCTTCTTGAAGCTAGCTATCGAGTTTTTCCTTGAACACTTATCAACTTATATATGACGCTTTCTTAGTTAGAAAATAATACTTAAATTTAGGCTAAATTACCTTTTTGGTCCTCTAACTATTTAATTGGTATCAGATTGGTCCTCTAACTAAAAATTAATTTATTTCGGTCCCTTAAGTTTCTCACCGTTACATATTTTGGTCATTTTCGTTAAATTTAATTAAAAACCGTTAGGGTTTATCAATTTCTGGAAAATAGGAAGAACACCATCAACAAAACAAAACCCAAAACCCAGCAGCAAGAACAAACAATAACAAAACTCATCATCAACAACAACCCAGCAATAACAACCTACAACAACAATCCAGAAACAACAACAACCAATAACAACAACAACCCAACAGCCACAACAACTAGAAAAAGGAGTAGGAAAAACAACATATTAGGGTTTGTGAAAGTTAGAGGGTCAGAAGAAGAATAAGAAGTTTGGGAGAAATTGATATCTCAACCCAAATCGATTGAGAAATAGAGTTGAAGTTCTCTGAATTTCTTTGTATATTTAGATCTTAAAAATCTGTAAAATTCGAATTTGGGGGTGAATTGAAATTGGATGGAATGGAATTGGGGGTGAGTAAATTAGGGAAGGTACTAAAATAGAATTTGAAAGAGAGGCCATGGGAGAGGAGAGAGGGAGAGAAAGAATTTTATTGATTTTTCTTGGTTTTTTCTTCTTATGGGTTATGTTGGATGTTTTTATGAAGGTGAATGAGGAAGATAATGAAAAAGTTGAATAAAGATGATGATTTAATAAATCCTAACGTTTTTTTAATTAAATTTAACGGAAAGGACTAAATGTAGTAACAGTGAGAAACTTAAGGGACCAAAATAAATCAATTTTTAATTAGAGGACCAATCCGATACCAATTAAATAGTTAGAGGACCAAAAAGATAATTTAGCCTATATTAATTTAATTAAGAAGCTCTCAAATGATTTGTGCACCCTTTCTAAAGTCTTTCACCTCAACTTCAGGTAACATGCAATCTGAGTACTTCTCACTGAAATTATACTTATTCCACTGAATAATACATATGTATATATATATATGCTATAATCTCAAATTGAAAGTGAAACTTATTTGACATTGAAAGGTGACTACTATTAATTTAAATTTTTAGAAGAAGAAAATGAGATCATCTTTTAAATGACAACAATTGATTAGAATTTATTTGAGAGAAAGCAAAAACATTCCAATGATAGTGATTCAGTTCGATAAGAAGTTGACTTCACCCTTCACAAAAGTGTAAGTTCAACTTTCGATTTTAGCATAATCTCGTTGTTCGTAATCTATAAGTACATACAACTGTCAACAATATTTTAATTTTTAGATATGTCATGACTTTAATGAACTCTTAAGATCCAATTCACGTAAACTTTTTATGCATAAAAGAAAAAAAAGATCAAACCAGCCAAAAACACTTTATAGTTATACATAACCTAACGCATAGAGACAACTCAACGAATACTTCAATAGAAGAACAACAACCCTCACTACACTACAAATGGTTCATTCATAAATAGTCCCATATAGCTTCCACACCACATATATGTGTGTGATATAGATAACATAGTACTTTCATTGCTACACACTACACAAAGAGACACAATTTATTCACTTCTTTTTCGTCACGGTTGAAATGGGATCACAACCTCAATTTGAGCATCCAAATAAGGCCTTTGGTTGGGCAGCAAGAGACCAATCTGGTCTTCTCTCCCCTTTCAATTTCTCCAGAAGGTTCATTCATTCACCTCTTCATTTCTATATTTATTTAACTACATTTTTTGTAAATGTCTTTAAGCCTCCAACCAAAAAAAGAAAAGATTAAATACAGTTATCAGATGATAAAGTTTTTTTATCTCACGTAGCACAGTTTTTTTAATTATACACATTGATCATTGATACATTTTTAATTAACTTACAAAAAAATTAGTTTATTTTTATTTTTTAAAAATTAGTTTATTTGAACATGTTGAGAGTCAAAGTGTTGTTAGCTTAATAACTCACATTATTGTGTCTCCAAACTTTCAGGGAAACAAATGAAAAAGATGTGTCACTCAAAATATTGTTTTGTGGAATATGTCACACAGATCTCCACATGATTAAGAATGAATGGGGCATATCCACCTATCCACTAGTTCCTGGGTATGCTTTAATTAAAATCACCACTACTTCACCATTATCTTAGAAATTGTCTTAGCTTTTTCCATTACTTTATTTTGATTCTAATTTATATAAGAAATACAGACATGAGATTGTTGGTATAGTGACAAAAGTGGGAAGCAAAGTAGAAAAGTTCAAAGTTGGAGACAAAGTGGGTGTTGGCTTCATGATCGATTCATGCAGATCGTGTCAAAATTGTGCTGAAAATCTTGAAAGTTATTGTCCTCGCTTTACAGCCACATGTGGTGCCAAATATCGTGATGGCACCACCACATACGGAGGTTACTCTGACTCAATGGTTGTAGACGAGCACTTTGTGGTTCACATTCCCGATGGTTTGCCACTTGAAGCTACTGCTCCTCTTCTTTGTGCCGGTATCACAGTGTATAGTCCTCTTCGATATTTTGGACTCGATAAACCTGGTATGCATATAGGTGTTGTTGGTCTTGGTGGACTTGGTCACATGGCTGTTAAGTTTGCTAAAGCTTTTGGGGCTAATGTGACTGTAATTAGTACATCACCTAACAAAGAAAAAGAAGCAAGAGAATGCTTAGGAGCTGACTCATTTTTGATAAGTCGTGACCAAGATAAGATGCAAGTATAAATACAATAGTTAAACATTCTAATATTCTTAAATTGGAAATGGTAATCAATTAGTAATTAACAAACTATGTTAATAATAATATTATAGGCTGCAGTGAATACTTTGGATGGTATCATTGACACAGTTTCAGCTGAACATCCTCTCTCACCTCTAATTGGATTACTGAAGTCTCATGGAAAACTTGTAATGGTTGGTGCTCCAGCGAAGCCTCTGGAGCTCCCTGTCTTTACTTTGCTTTCGGGTAAGTTAGCTAGCATATACAACTGAAGGTAGTATATGAAAAACATGTCCATAGATCTCTTGTTTGATTTGAAGCAATAACAAAATGCATATATATAAGTATAATGCACATGAGAATATTAATTTAATTTACAAATAAACATTTTGATGATGCTCGCATGCATATTCATGGCAGGGAGAAAGATAGTAGCTGGAAGTAATATTGGAGGGATGAAGGAGACTCAAGATATGCTTGATTTTGCTGCTAAACACAATGTAAAACCTACCATTGAAGTCATCCCTATGGATTATGTTAACACTGCAATGGAGCGACTCCTCAAAGCAGATGTCAAATATCGATTTGTGATTGACATTGGAAACACTCTCAAACCAAGCTCTTAAATTCTATACAACTCTATTGTCTGAAGTTGGGTTTGATGAAATAAATGATTTTGGATAGTGGACATCTCAAAGATTTTGTGCTTGAACTTGTTTATGTTGCTGAACTCAAATGAGTTTGATAAGCATGTAATGGTTAGATCCTAGATATTCCCTATGTTAGCATTACTATTATCTACTATGGATTTGTAGATAATAGTAATAATATGGATTTGATGTTGCTGAACTCACTTACTATTATCTACGATTCATGCAATCCACTTACCTCTGTTTATGTTGCTGAATGCTGTGGATTTGATGCACAGACTCTGCTTTCGAGGGACCAGAATGGGTTTGTGGGGTTTTCTTTCTTCATTCGTTATACCAGAAAATTTCATCTTTGCATTTTCATCATCAACAATCTTAACATATTCATGAGAATCATCACATAGACTTTTATGAAGCTGAACTCAAAGTTTCATCTTGAAACAAGGATCCATAACAACCGCAATTGCAATTGCCAGAACCAGACTACAATCTTGAAATTCCAATCAGAAAGACAAGCAGATACAGCATGGCTAATAGCAGCAGAGTCAGAATCAGGGTATGGTTCCATCACAACATTGAGATAAAGCCACCTCATTGCCCCATCATTTAATTTGTTGTGTTCAATGGTAGTATTGTCCAACTCATCATCAGATGTCCTTCCATTTGTATCACCACCACAAACTTTTAATTCAGATGTAGAAAATATAATAATGTAATAATAATATGAACAAAACATAGATACGAAAAGTATGCATAACAGATTCTCAATCAAGTACTACCCACATAGCTCAAATCAACAATGCTCAAAAATAAAACTGTAATATTTGATCATCAATGTACTAACACTTCAAGAACTGATAATTTTTTTTTTTTTACTTTTTTTACGTAAAAAAAATTATACTTTTTTTTCATAATTATTATAAAAACACATCCAGAAATCGATCTAAATAACTAGATCATAAAAAAACAGATTCAATGACATGAAGTAATGAAATAGAAAGAAAAAAAACCCCTCCTTGGATTAGGATTTTAAAGGACAATTTTTGCTTAAAAAAGTCTTAAGGATTTTAAAAGACTTCGGAGGATTTTGATGACTTTGATGATTTTAAAAGACTATTAAGGATTTCAATGGATTTAATTCATAAGATTTTAAAGCATTTGAAATGATTTTATAAATTTCAAGAGATTTCAACAGATTTAGCTCACCAACCAGAGCGTAAGCAACATCCGTGGACTCCCATCAGTGTCATTCAAAGGTTTAGCTCTGCCTCAAAATCCTTGCATGCGTTACATCAAATAACTCTCTACCTCAAAATCCATTGGGTAAACAAATATTTTGAAATATTTTTATTTTATTTTACATATTTTCACAATTTGTGGAGGGTTTCTTCTTACTAAAAATAAAAATAAAAATACAATCTGTGGGGTTTAAACCCCGCAAAATAACTCCCTCAATTTGGGCACCACCAAACCTATTTTCTAAAATTATATTACAGCTGCCTACTTATTTTCTAGAGCACTTAATTATATATGTACATCGTAATTACTTTTCAGACATATATCCAACATTTTATTTTCTTTTTATCTCTCTTTTTCAATCACATCATCAACCTATCACTTCTATCATTTTACTCTCTTTATTTCTTTATCTCTTTAGTAGTATATTGAATATTTAATGTCTAAGAATTATTTTACTATTTTCTAAGATTTTCAAAGAACTCGATATGAATCTCAATCATGTTCAAGCGCCAAATCACTGATACCCTTCCACTATGAAGAAGCAATTGTTTGAACCAGCCATAACGATACTCAAATAAGTAACTTAGACTATCCACCAAGGTGGGTGCGTCACCTATTTAACATTGAGTTGAATAGGCATCCCCATTGTAGAGTTAAAAAAATGTTAATACATACATAGAAGAGTGGATATAGAATCACCCTCGAGTTCCACTTAATAAATCTTATTAAAATAAATTAATTTTATTGAAATATAATGACATAGATTTATTTTCGGTATCCATTTTTTTAAAAGTTTTGTTCGAGAACTTAATTTATTTATTAAGTGGTAACATAATTTTATTTATAAAATAAGTCATGTGTATATATGAGATCTATTTAATCATTTAAAATAGGAAGCTTTATTGCAGACGCTCTTAGACTACAACTCATCAGCCATTTGTATTAAATATTTCACTGTTTTCCCGAAAGTATAATGGTTTGGATTTTCTAAAACTATTTAAAGTGCATTTAACGGGTAAAATATTTGTTATAATTTTTTTCAAAGTGTGTTATAGTTGTCGTTAAATATTTCACATGACTATCTTTGAAGCGGATTTCCAAAGGCCGAATAATCCAAATATACTAATCCAAACATTCGTTAGAGATATTGAAGACTACAACTTGGAGCACTTTCATAGAGGGCCTAAGGTGACAGACATTATCTACATAGGATGGAAACGACCTCAAGAAGGTTGGATCAAACTCAACAGCGACGGTGCCTGCAAGGATATGGGTCATATTTCCGGTTGTGGTGGTATTTTTCGTGATGCAGATGGTAAATGGATTAAAGGCTACACTAAGAAGATTGGAGCTTGTGATGCCTTACATGCTGAGATGTGGGGGTTGTATTTGGGTATAAAGATGGCTTGAAGGGAGCATTTTGATCATCTTATTGTGGAAAGTGACTCGAAGATATTGATCGACATGATTTCTGACAAGTTCAAGTTTAATGGGAATATGCCTATTTTAGTTCATTGTATCAGGAAGCTGCTGAGAATGGATTGGCATGTGCAAATCAACCATACTTGGCATAAAGGAAATAGAAGTGCCGATTGGCTTGCTAATTTTAGCATTTTTGTGAATCATTTGAATTTGATTATTTTGGAGACTCCTCCTATTGAGCTTCGAAAGCTGATGTTTGATTATATTTCCGAGGCTTGCATGCCTAAGAATGTCCGGTTAATTTCGTAGTTTCTTTTCTCTTGGACTTTGCCCTCTTTTGTACCAAAAAAAAAAAAATTGAAAATGAAATTCAATAGTATTTACATTCTTTTTCTGTATTTGGATGATGTAGTTTTAAATCAAATTTATTTAATTATATTATATGTTTTAAAAATAATATACTTTATTTTTGGATCACAACGGACATGACAAAGTTTCTTTAAAAAAAAATGGACATGACAAAATTTTCTCTTAGAAAATTTAACGTTGCTATAAATTTATGGTCGAATTTAAATCTAAGATCTATAATATAAGTTGAAAGAGATTTGAACCATCTTATTCAAACACTCTTAAATGTACACTCGCTCAATTTAGGGTATGATTACTTTCACCTCCAAAATAATTTCAAATAAAAAGTTAAAATTTTAAATGCATAATTTTTGAGAAAAGTTTATATAAGTAAGTTTCTAAACTTGTATCTCAAGGGACACAAGTTAGCATTTTATTTTTCTATCTTTGTAACTTCAAGAGTTTATTTAATGGTAAAAAGATAAATCTTGAATTCAGAAGTTTCATATTCAAGTTCAACTTTTGCCTTTGAAGGGTCGTAAATACTACTCCCTCCTCCGTTTCTTTTTAAGTGTCTCTTTTGTAGAAAATTTTTGTTTCTATTTAATTGTCATTTTCAAAGTTCAATGCAATATTGAGTATTGTTTTATCAATATTACTCTTAATTATTTATTACGGAGACAGAAATAATTGAAACAATATATTAAATGAATAAGGTTATTATTGGAAAAGGATAATTTATTGTATCAAAAGTAGTAACATTTATTGACTTTATTGGTTTGTGTAAAATGTCAAAAAATGACAATTAAAAAGGAACGGAAATAATAATATATTTATAGATGTTCTTTGAGTCTTAAGGTGTTCTATGTCTTAGACTGAGACATCATTCCCCCCACCTTAAAACTTTGTTAGAACTTGAATGCATGAATTCTAAGTGTATGTATGGTTTCACTTTTGGAGGAATCAAAATTGATTTTAAAGGTGGAGAATTGATTGTTGACATGTTTGATTTCTCTAGAGTATAATTAATTTTATTTATAGAGTTGATTCTACTTGAAACTTATAGTTTTTGATTATAAAATTGATTTTTACACTCAAATTTATTGTTTAGCCCATTTTTACATAAATCTATCAAATCATAATTCACTTGCGGTCCAACTCAATTTTAATCAAAATTAATTTTACATATACAATTCAATCAAAATCATTTGTTCTCGTTGCAAAAGGAAAATGCTTCTTGCTACGAAATGCCATTCCACCAAGTACAAAATTAAGTGTCATACACTTTTTGATTAAAGAACACGTATACATTCTTAGTTTTAGTGGGCAACATTGATCGTGGTATATAGAAAAACTCCATTGCAAAACCAAACATAAAATAAGACAATACGTACATTTAAGATGTGCCTAGTACAATACAATGTCAGAATTTGCTTTATAAAGATTGTACAGTAAATGAATTTCCAAACACCGTAATTGATTGTTGCATAATTTAGAGAAACAAAAAAGGTTGATTGGGTAATCGGAGAAGACAAAGTCGTGGGTTAAATCAAATTGACAAACTTTCTTTCATCGTGTCGGGCATGTGTGTTTGGTAGATGGTGTCAGTGATACACTGACAAAATAGGACTGTACATACATTTCCATGCAATTGTCGCGAAACTTACACACGTGCTGCTGTGACTCCTAACGTTTCTTCTATGCTGGACAAAACAAAACCCAGAATGGTGCTGGTGTTGCCCAATTCAAACTAAGAACGAAGTAATTGTGTTTTGTTTTAGTTATTCCTTTTCATATTAGCATACTTTAAACCCATCTTACAGTAGTACTTAGTTTTCTAAATTTCCTTAATCTTTTTCGGATTACTATAATGTACAAGATTGACACATGGTAATTTGTGATTTCATGTGTTTATTATCTCAAAATAAACAATTAATTGAACAATGCATAATATATAATAAGGTTTGGGGTTTAAACTCCGACCACCACAAAAAATAGCTTCAACTCTCTCTCTCTCTCTCTCTCTCTCTCTCTCTCTCTCTCTCTCTCTCTCTCTCTCTCATGTTCATCCGGTCGTGCTGCCTACACACGCCTCTTGACATGATCGGTCATAAGATTTTTGGTCTCTTAGACTAATCAATAAAGTTGTTCCCTTTAAACTATTGAATGTTTTTCTTATTGCATTTTTTTGTTGCAAATGATTAATTTATAATCAAGGTTTTCTTCTTTCACAAAAAAAAAATCAAGGTTTTCTATTTTTTTTTTCTCCAATAGAATTAACCAAAACAAGTTAAAAAACAAATCTAACAACAAAGTAAACATAATAATTTTAGTGCCCCTAAAAAAAGATGTCTTGGATTGCTGCTCCTTCCGCCCACCCTTAGGGGCACCCATGTCTCTTGAACTCATGCATCAAGAAGCTAAATCGTGCATGAGCCATGTTCGTGTCATCCACTTCCTGGTTAGTGTCCTCAGGGCCTACACCTATCGAATCCTCCATCAGCTCGACCCCCTTATCTCTGTCCAGTTTCTCGTCTTGGTCCAACAGACAGCCTCTCGATGGATACATAAATGGAGTTGACAGAACACATAGTCCAATGTCATTGTCATCTCCCAAACCGCAAGATGGAAGTTAGATTCATCCTCGTGTCACCTCTTAGAAAAAGAGGACAACATGTCATGGTTAATTAGTGGATAAATCATGTTAACAAGGCTCTCCAGTCCACTAGTTTTGGTGTCGTATATGAACCACTACTCATTCATATTCTAAAATCTAAACACAGATAGTATCCAAAAAAATTAAATAAACAACAAGATGTTTGAGCAAATTTGAACTAACATCTTGTTTAGTGGTGGAAAGGTCTCAAAAGCGATGGATTCAAGCAACTTAACTTGAAATATGACACAACTTAGAAAATTTGTTTTTTAAGGGGTGTTTGGGAGTATTTTAGTTAAACATACAAAAACGGAGAAATGAGGGAAGGAGACTGGGTAAGTCAGCGTGGTTAGGATTCTACAATCCAAAGCATGTTTTTAAGTTTTTGATTATAAAGTATGAATAGGAGCAAAATGGGAAAAATGGTGGGTGTGCGAGAAGCATGAAAGGTATGATTAGAAATTCTCAAAGTGCAATTTAAATGGAGCATCTAAGATCCAAGAGTGGAGGGATGCTTATTGAAGATTCCTTTTTAGGCCTCCCTCATGTCTCTTTAGGCCCCCTAAAATTATAAAATTGCCTTTAGTAACATGTCTTGTAGATAACTATCGGAAGACTATTAGAGACTAAATATATTTGAAAGGCTAAATATAAGAAATCAAGATACAATGGTTAAAAAGGCGTAAGATGCTATGGTAATTAAAGACTATTGCGTTATGCTAATAGTAAAAAACATGTACCTGTTGACCAAAAAAAAAAACATGTACCTGTTAACCGACGTCTAAAAATACCCTATAAATTAATAATAAAACCAGTTTAAAATTACAAATAATACCAAAAACTTAGAAATAACATCAATAATATCAAATAGTCATTCATATAAATAACATAAAAAAAAGCTGTGTTTTATTCAATAACATCAAAATACAACTTCAAGCTAATACCAACCTTCTAGCTATTTAAAAATTGCATCCTTTTGACATTTTTTAAACAATTTCGTTAATCAAGTCTTCATATTGTATTTGTCTTCGAAAGATCTTTCTCAACCTTTCTTGGAACATGATAAACCGCATTTAAGACTTCAACAACTTTAATTTTAAAAACTTCTTTATGCATAAGCAAGCAATTGTCACAGGAATAACCATTAAAATTCATTATGTTTCAACTCGTTTCAAAATGACTTGCAACAAGTCTTCAAAGTTGCATCGTCCAATGATTGTAACTTGTGAGCAGTAAACAAGAAACCAAAAATACTTTCATCCTCTTGGTATAACTCAAATCTCTTACTAAAATAAACAATGACTTGATCGACTAGTAAAAAATAATAATTAACTCTAAAAGGATCCTATTTAGATAGCTCAACTGATGGGGCAGTCGAATTCTTATCAAAGTATTTTTGTCTTCGAATTATAAGCCTTTGAGAAAACATCAGGTCGATATTCAATTCAATAGAAATTTTCTTAAATTCTTAGCATCATCCAATGCATTATTTTTTTTTTGAAGGATATCATCCAATGCATTATTAAAAGTTCTATTATAATCTAATGCATTAGTAACCATAACCCCTTTATTTGTTCCACAACACCATCAACAAACATATCCTTTGACTGTAAAAATTTGCCAACCAAATTAATCGCGGATAATATTTCAAACCAAATAATTATAGTCATTAAAAACTCAAAATCACCAAGGTCGTTTGTTGCCAAAGATTTAACTTCACTTCTTATTTTAGGAATCAAGATCATTTTCCAACACTTTAAGTATTTTTTTTTTTGTTTGTAAAATATGACATTTGAGCTTTATAGCTTTGACATTATCTACACAACTCTCCTAACGAGTCGATGACAATTATTTTGGAGTCAACCCTTTTACACCATCTTTCAAAATTTTCCATCTCCTTAGAAGAACTAAAAAAACTGTATAGATGCATTGAACAACTTCAACCAATCTCTAACTTTAATACAAGACTTAGCCATATCACGCAATATATGTCAAATTAAGACCATAAAAACCATAAGATTGTCTATAAAAGTGAAAAAAGAAATAGTTAAAATATGTTACACAATTTTATCAAGAAAATAAAAAGTTAATATTAAAAAAAATGAAGACTCATTTTTTGATCATTTAACATTAAAACAATTAATATAGACAATCCACTATTTAATACAATCCAACTCGAAAATTAGTGGGTCTATAAACCAATCCAATTGTGCAATATGTGGTTATTCTACCTCATCCAGATCAAAATAGATTTAGGTTTTGGGTTTGACCAAATTCAACTAAATCCGACCTAACATAAAACCTAACATAAAACACGACTTAACATATGGAAATGAATGAATAGTGCTATGACAAACTTATAGTGCTGTATTTTTTTTATTTCTTTTTGAAATAATTTTAGTGTTCTATTTGTTACCAACTTAAGTGGTCTTGGTGTAACAATAAAAAAAAATCTTAAGTGGTGTTGAGACCGGTCAGTGTTTTTATAAAACTAAGGTTAACCTATGAAATGATAGTTGGAGATTCATATCAAATATATTTTTCCATTATTCCTTCAAGATTTATCTTAGTATATTATATTGGAGTAATTGTGACATACACAACACATCCAAAAATTCACTTAGTATTAATATGATAGTTTTAAATCATTTCAAAATGAGTTTTTTTTGACAAATCATTTCAAAATGAGTTGGTGGCTGCATACTATTTTGCATACCAAGGATATAATTTTCTACATTTACTTACGTATTATTTGTACGATTCTTCACTAAAATCATATATTGGCAGAAATGCAGTCAACAGATCAATTGGCAGAAATGGTTTAGTGTTCTAATTTTAGTGTTCTAATTTAATCTATTTTTAGTGTTCTAATTTATTCTATTTCTTCACTAATAATTTTTATTTATTCCTTCTCTGTCTTTTAACTCTTTTCACCGATCATCCTCTATTGAATCTATTTTTAATTGTTTTTTTTTTGGGGTTGTGAGGAGGTTAGGAAAATTTCTTGGATTAACTGGAACACTATTTGTTCCAAAAAGGAGGATGGAGGCTTAGGAGTGCGGAGAATTCGGGAGTTTAATTTGGCATTACTTGGTAAATGGTGTTGGCGTATGCGGGTTGAAAATAGGAGTTTGTGGTATAGAGTTCTAGCAGGTAGATATGGGGAGGTAGGAGGTATAATCGCAGAGGAGGGACAATTTAATTCTGTTTGGTGGAATAATTTAATAAATATAAAAAATGGGGCTGGTGTGGGAGGTGGGCGGTGGTTTGATGATAATGTTGGACGGGAGGTAGGCGACGGTGCTCATACTTTATTTTGGTGGGATCCTTGGATTGATGGGTTAGTTTTAAAGAATAGTTTTGACCTCCTTTTTGATCTTGCTAATAATAAAATGGCAACGGTGGCTGAATTGTATTCGCTTGGGTGGGGAGAAGAGGGGGAAGCTTGGAAGTGGCGGCGTCGTTTGTTTGCTTGGGAGGAGGAGAAGGTGCGGGAGTGTTGTGATATTTTAACTAATATTGTTTTGCAGCCTAATCATTATGACAGGTGGATTTGACACTTACATGCTTCCAACAATTATAACGTCACAAGTGCTTATAACCATCTGTTAACACCAATCAGCAACAACTTGTCAACAACTCACACGTTAGAAATCTTGAACAAGGAAGTGCCCCTGAAAATTAGTCTCTTTGCTTGGCTTCTGTTGCGGGATAGATTACCAACAACGAACAATCTAATTAAAAGACACATTTTACTTCCAAATGCTCAGTTATGCGTGGGTGGATGCGACATGATGGAGGATGCAAAACACTTATTCCTCTCTTGTGATTTTTTTGGTAAACTTTGGTATGATATTTCTCATTGGCTTAGTTACCACATAATGTTTCCTGAACATGTGCCAGACCATTTGTATCAATTTGGCACCTTAGGAGGCTTCTCAAAAAACAATCGCTCCGCTTTTCATCTTATATGATTATCTTGTGTGTGGGTGATTTGGCTTGAAAGGAATGCTCGGGTTTTTCACCAAACAGAAGTTTCGATTAATCAATTGCTAGATAAAGTTAAGCTTCAATCTTATTGGTGGCTGAAAGCAAATCGTCCTAGTTTTGTTTTCTCCTACCATTCTTGGTGGTTAAATCATTTACCTTGCTTGGGAATTTTTATGTAACAGGGCAGCTCTCTTATTTGGTTTTTCCTGTTTTTGTTCCCCGCATTTTTTTGATTGTATTTGATACTATTCAGCTGGATTTTTAGCACTCCTTATGCTGAAATTTTCAGGCGTTCGATTCGATAATATATTCCATTTTAGCTTATTAAAAAAAAAAACAATACACCTTAAGTTGATGTTTTTAATTTGTAGAAAGGATGATATTTTGTCTCAAAATCAATTCAAACCTAAACATGAACACTCTAGCTGTCATGCTCTAATTAGTCAATCACACTTATGGTTAATATTAGATCAAATTAATCAATCCATCAATCATTCATTTGCTTTAACAATTTGTTTATTTATATTTATTAGCTGGCTGATGAAATTGAACAGTGAGGTAAACTTGGCGAGTAGCGCGCGTGGAATGCAGACTTTTCGTTGGAACAACTGGACAGATCTGATTGTGGGGCCACAATGTGCCCCCATAAATGTAACATTCACCATTAGATCCGGAAAGATGCATCATAGCCGCACAAAATATTACAACAATAAAAATAAAAACTTTACATAAAATTGCTAATTATTAAATATTATATTATAGGTGTCTAATATCTAATGGATGAATCAAACAAGTCAGCTTTTTAATTAGGGTTCGAGAAAAGCGGGTTCAGTAATCTGTTTTCTTAGGCCCAATATTCTTCTAGGGATTGGTGGAAAAATAATTAAATTATAATGAAAAAATAATAATTAAAACCCTAAATTCTCCTATAAATACCATACCTCCTCCCCCCTATACCTACAACAACATCTCTCATTCTTAGCCTCTTTTATTCTTTGCATCTTGGTCTTGGATTAGGGTTCTGATTTTCTTATGATTAATCTTCCATTTCCATGACCTTGATTCAATTTTCTTTGCCTCCATAAAAAATAATTTATACATATATGATCATATGGTCCTCTTTGTATTCTTCCACAGCTTTCTTGAACTGCATCCAAATTGAGTTCCTTTGCATTGCCATGGCCATTGTTTTGCGGTTCAATAAAGCTGTGGGAAGATACAGATAGGGTCAACTACAAATGAACAAGTGGTTCTTCTCTATAGCTAGCTATTATTTGTCCTTTTTATTTACTGTGTATGTGTGGCTATATATGGGATATGCTTGGTGCTGTTTAATTTCCCTTTTTATCTTATTTGACATGATGATTTTAATCACTGACTTTTGAGATATTATATGTCTGATCAAAATTTTCAAATGCAGTCAACAGATCAATTGGCAGATTCAAGATGATGACAGTGATATGGTGATGATGATATGATGATTCAATAATCAATTGGCCTCTTTTTCTGGACTCTCAAAAATGATTCAGCCTTTGATCTGATCCAAAATCAAGGCAATTTAATTTCCACTCACAATTATGACCACAATAAATCTCTCACTCTCTATCAGATCTTGTAATTTGTTTGAAGGTTGTAATATTGTTTTGTCTTTGATTTGGTCTAATTTTTATTTTATTTAATTCAGCAATTTCAAGCAAGCTTGAATGGATAAAATATAATTGGAGATTCATAGCTGTTTTAATCTGATGATAATATATAATTTTGTGATCTTGCTATGGCTAGTCATGTCCATGCTGAATACAATAATTTTTAATAATTTGATATTTAGCTTCTTCTGCTGTCTCCATCCCTATTTTCTTAGCCACAAATGCAGGCAAAGTTTATACATCTTACAATGGATCAATGGTCATCATTTAATATAGATTAAGAAAATGTCTCAAACTCAATTCATTAAATACCATTGATCTGTACTTTGTACTGTATTAGTCGGCAAAATTACAGATAATTAAGTAATATAATAAACATTCTAGCCTGCAGATTCAGCACAACCTAGCATTACTTTGTATTGATCTATTAATTAATCACGATTCCTTGAATGTGTTACTTATATTAGACTGAACAATTATACCGTTCTTATCTTACTTAGCTTAGTTACAAAAAATAAAATAAAATGCTATGGTTTATAATGCAGTCTAGAACTGCAACTGAATAAATTAATCAATTATATATCTTTGTAGCAGCATCACAACCACAATTGTTCGACTACATTTTGCTGAAATATAATACTTTGCAATGCAGCCACAATTTAAAACCATATCTAGATTCATCCTCATCCTAACTAGCTCTAGATCAAGATATTTTTTAATTATGAAGGGTAAAGTCTACACTACAAGTCACAACAAACACATCTTTTGTTTTAGGTGCACGAGACTCTAATTACAGGAAAGAACATTTTCAGTTACAGATTGTTACACACACAATATTGGACCACAAAGAGGTGACCATAATGCCTTTATCACTTGTATGGAACTTTCCAACAACTTAAAAATACTTTTAAGCAATTGGTGGGTGACTCTAGCTATAGCCTATTGGTTAGGTGAAGCTTTAATGGAAAAGATTAACCATAAGAATAATTAATCACAGCTAAATATTAACCAAGTAAGTGTATTATTAATGTGATACAAAAATGAAAGCTACCTAAAAGCAATATTATGCATCAGTAACTTGTGAAAGAAACTAGGGTTTTCTTTTTTTTCCCAAATAAAGTTAGAGACAGTTCCATGATGTAAGAATTGAGTGTATTTAGATTACCTGCATGTACTATTTATTTTGCTATCTACTATATAACTAGTGCTGAAAATTTGTACCCTTTTTAATTCCACTAAGGATAATAGTAAAAAAAATTAGAAACTGTAAAAAAAAAAAAAAAAAACCTTTTTAGAGGAAAAAATGGATCTTGCATGGTCTTGAAGAAGAAGTTGTTGATCCCAGAAAAACTGTGTCTATGTCTGAGGATTTAAATCCGACAGATTGGTGAGCTTCAGAGCCATTAACTTTACAACAAGGACTTTTTAGTTGGTGGATTTTCACAAGCACTTCGAGTCTAGTCCATATACAATACAATAAATAAATCCATCTTTCTTTTTCTTCTCCTTTTTTTCAAAAGATAATGTAAAAGTACTCATATGAGCATGCCACTTTATTTGTAAAATCAATATCCTAATCTAACTGTAACCCACTAATCTAACATGTATATTCTTATTTGTTCCTCATTCTAAGGCTTTGATTTATTTATTTTTTAAATTTTGAATGATAAACATCTTTGAAGTTGAACTGATTGAGATGATGTTCTGCTTTTTGTTGTTTGGATCTATTATTATTGTTTGTATATATTCAATATTGTCGTTACTTACTTTACTTTAAAAAAATGTGACCCTCACTCATCATGGTCATGTATGCAATTATTTATGTTTACTTAACTTTAAATTAATTAATTAATTAAATGTGATGGACCTTTAGTGAGGCATTGTGGTCAAATGATGTGGATTGTGGGTTTTGTTTGTCTGATTTAAATATAGTTCACTTGTTTTTTACTTTGGAGGAAGATAGATATATATTGAATTGAAAAAGTTAGATTTCCTTGTGCTTTGTGATGTGCCTTAAGAGTGGAAGATCGGTGAAAAGAGTTAAAAGACAGAGAAGGAATAAATAATGAGACAATCCTCTTGATCTTGCTGTTTTACCAATGTCATATTTGTCTTGTGGCTACAACACATTTCATTTTATAATTAGGAAAAAACTATAGCCCTTGATGCATGAGCTTTTATTTTAGCCTATTGCATTGCATTGCATTGCATTGATCCATTTAGTTATCTAGAAAAAGTGCTCTACATAATTAATTTGATTCTTATTTTTTAAGTGATGAAACCGCCCCTAAATAATGCTATGGTGAATCCATTTTTTCTTGCCATTATTTCCTTTTCCATGGAATGAAAAACGGATGCAAGCATGCTTATATGTTTCCTGCATTTATTATTAGGTATATATATGCGTTTCTGTTTTTGTATGCGGTCACAATCAACCTACCTTCCACCCATTAAATTTTTAGTCCTATAGTTTTCCACTTAAAAAAGTTAACACAATAAAGAAAAAGAGTATAAAAAAATTAATTTCATAATGTTCAGATACCTAAAAAAAAAATTGAAATGCACTTTCACACGCTTATATTTCTAAAACACTCGACAACGGTTGAATAAGATGTTTCAAGTCTTGATCTTCAAACTTATTTAGAAGTTCAAAATTTGAATTCAGTTAAAGGTTATGAGTTTGAATTCAGTTATGAAAATGGGCTGATAATAAAACTTGTGAGGGCGAGTTTATGATGATCTAACCGGGCTAAAGATATTGGTATCTTTAGTAACGCACATTTTTTTTTTCAAGTGGTTTAGTGATTTGAGCTCACACATTTTAAATGTGGAGAAGTGAGATGTCCAATGTTCGAGCCTTGATTCCTATATCTTATGCAATGTCCCTACCAACTAAACGAAATTCACGGGAACAGAACACACATGTTTTTCTATTTAAGAAAAAAAAAAGACAATGACTTAGGCATAATTCACAGGCTGAAACTGTTACTTGAATATACATGATTATGATGATTATTCTTTGTGGAGGAGTACAATTTCGAATTATTTCCCATCATGGGTCAACAAAGTTTCCTTTTATTGTTATTTGGGCACTTTGATATGAGAAAGGGGGAAAGTGTTATTATTTTCATTGGGCGTCCTCTATGTAGGGGTGGTTTCATTTACTTACGTCAATAGCATACCCTACCATTGATAGTGGACATGTAGTGTTATTGTTGTCATTTTATTACTCATTTATTCCTTCATCACCGTAAAAATAATCCAATATCCTCTTTTAACGGAGCATGTAATATGAATTTATGCATAGCCAATTTCAACGGATCTTGCCGACATTATAATTAATGACTATATATCTATATGCTTAATTTGAACCCGTTATGTGGTCTTACAAATTCAAAATATATTGATCACAACCATGAGCAACAAAAAAATCTACGATACATGTCATTGCCTGTTGTTGGTTAATTATAAGTATTGATACTTAAATACTATTATTAATCGACCTTAAGAAAATTAAAGGAAATTCAAATGGCTCAAATCAGCTCAAAATTAGGACATTTGTTTTGGGATCACGATTTAACTTTGCATGGGGCTACCTAGCTACTTTTGCCGTTGAAGATTTGACCATGTATAAGTGCTGGAATTTTTTTTAGATAGATAAGATGTGAAAGCCATTATTCACACACAAAGTGGAGGTATCGAGGTTCGAATCCAGGTCTTAACGTTCGACCTAACAATTTCAGCATTTTTGCCAATTGAACTAGGAATTATGGGACAAAGTGCTGTAATTACTTCTCGGTTCTTTTTTTATTTGTTTATTATAAATTACTTCTCGGATCTAATTATAAAAAGAACAATGATAAATTATATAAACTATTATTTACATTTGAATAGAAGGCAAACAGACAACAAACTACGCCGCTAAACCTTTTTAGATGACAAAACCAATCTTCGTAAACACAAAATTTATAGACCTAAAAACATATTTTTCTCTCTACGTACCTCCCTTCTTATCACATCATCAAACAATAACATCTTTCTCACATCACTATCTTTTCTATTTTTTCTCTTTTTGTTTCAAAGTATATACACTCACATGGATCCATGTACACAAAACCATTTCCTAATTAAAAAAAAGCTCAATGTTGATTGGGGTGTAAAATACACAAATCGATGTATGCCAAAGTATGTTAATCAATAAAGTAGAATTTTATTTTTAAATGGGTCATACTAACTAGTGTCGTCGGAGCACTAGTTAAAGAAACAAAAATGATAAATTTTGCATTGAAAACAACATTTTTTACACTTTTAGTATTTGGTTGCGTAAGTTCTAAGAAATTTTTACTATACTTGTTTCTCTATATTTTTCCTCTTACTTCAATAATGTAATGATCAAGGTGTATTATCCCGCAATGATATACACACACATTTAATTTTAATATACTCATTTAACACATTTTTTCTTTATCTGTTTTCCCATCACACCACCAATATATCACTTCTATATCACATCATTCTCTCTAGCTATTTCTTTCTCTCTCAAGATTTAGAATAAATATTAGGTGTCCATGAAATATTTTCCGTTTGACTTAAATACCATGGTCACTTAATTTATTTTAAAAGTTCAGTTTGATCACTTAAATTTAAAATCAGTCAATTTGGTATTTTAACTTATTTTAAAAGTTTGTATTGGTTCCTTAACTTTAAAACCGACCAATTTGGTCCCTTAATTTATGCAATTTCTGGCAACTTGGTTCCTTAACTTATGAAAATATACTATCATATCCATCTATTGAGCAACCAAGTTTCATTAGCTTACACAAGTTAAGGAACCAAGTTGGGTTAACTTACAATTGATATGATAAAAATATATGTTATAAGTTGTTAAATTTGGGTCCACACACGGCCCGAATGTCTTCACTTTGTGTGGATGCTCATCCTAAGGCTTCCTTTGTGATCCAACACCATGTTTATCAGAATTAATTGTATCCCTTTCTCGAGTCCAGAAAACCTTTTATATGTATAATAGAGTTTCAAGAGAATTATGGTGAATCTTGTTGAAACCTATGAAAGGTTCTCGGAGAAATGGCGATTGATTATTAGAAGAGTAACATGCACGTGTGCAGGCAGTGAATCATTCTAGTGTGTGCTCTTGGAGTGGAGCCATTTGTAAGTCTAGGGAAACTACCAAAAGGCTTAGCGTTGATTTGGCACACCATTTTGTGGTCAATATAGAATGCTAGAAATGACATCATATTTTGGGGAAAACATGCAAAGGTGGAAGAGGTAGTATGTAAGATCAAGCACTTGTCTTGGAATTGGTTTTGGAGAAGAAAATAGGGGTATATCCTTGTTTATTTTGTGTAGATTGTATCGGTAGGAAATGATGTATTGGGAATTTTGAGTGGATAGAGTATTATTACTTATATCTTATCTATTTGAATAAAAGATTTTGTTCGTTGTTAAAAAAAATGAAGGAAATTTCAAAATAAATGACAATGTTAACTTGCGCTGAAAAATACATCTACATGAATTAACTTACATTAAAAATACATATGCGTGAGTTAACTCACGCTCCGCTAATTTGACGAGAATGTGCAAATCCAGATAGAAGAAGAGTAATTATATATCTGGAAATTAAGTGAGGAGGCCTTTCCATCAAAATCAAAACCATGAGGCCCAATATTGACAATAGTCCAATTAAATTCTTGTTAAGTGAGATTTAGGTTAACATGAGTTAGCAGCAATTAGTAACACTGCATGGCAACTGACACGTACCTGTTGATGTAAAATAAATACAAGATGTGAAATCAACAGTGGTGTCAAAAACTTAAAAAGCATGAATATATAACTCCGTACTAGGAAAATTTGGTTCAGGATTCAGTTCATGTTATTGAGTTGAAAGCTTCATCATCGTGCATCTATCATCACTTACCTATATCTATCTCTGTCTCTCTGCTTCATGTCGTGTCACAATTCACAAACCTGTTACATTACATTTCATGGGATCCGATACTCAATTGGTTTCGTGTGCCCGTGTTCAAAATTTCCACTATTTCTCTGAATCAATGCTGTAAACTATAATTGGAATAGCTAGCAATACGGCTTTTACATTTACACAATTTTCTCAATTTTAATTACTTTCTATTTTTTCATAAAAAGTTGTTTAATTTTATGGATTTAATTGACATGCACCGAATAATCCAGCTATAGTAAATGACCTAAATCATGGAAATACCTTCAAAGGATTATTCAGGTAAAAAATATAACTACAATGGAATCATGCATGCACTGACACTGTAGACAGTTTGACTAAAAAATGGTAAATAGTTTTTTTTACACTTTTATCAATAATATTTGACTTTAATCTTATTTATCCTAAATTTTATACAGATAATAATTTGTAGTTGATTGAGAATTTTAAAAAATTAATCAAACAGAGAGTGTTACAAAATTAATCTCAATTTTGAAATTTTAAATTAATTAACAAAAAGTTTGATTTACATAAACTTGTTTAAAATGCCTGAGAAAAAAAAAAAACTTGTTTAAAAATGTTACCGTGATTACAAGATTTTGTTTCTTTCTTTCCAAATTTAAGTATTACTACATGATCAGAATAGGTATCTATCTTTATACTAATCGTATCCTTTGTATAAGATGATGCACAGAAGTGCCATGCCTCTGTGCCTGCCTGATTTAATCAGATTTCTTTGTGGTCCTACTCCTATCAGAGCAACGTGTTCCACCACGTTAGGCTAATTCTTCATATTCTATACAAATGTTAAATTATGCCTTATATTTGGTAAAGGTTCTTTTTGTGATGTCTCGTTTTCTTTATATACTACATAACAACAATTCCACAATCCTCACTGCTAATCAATATTTTTTGTCATATATCCCCAGAATCTTAAGTTATTTTAGATAGAAACTAAATTTATTTTTTTTAAATTTTTAAACTCGGGACAGACAGGAAGATGAAGGTTAAATTATTAAGTATTCAGTATAAGGTAGAATGTGACCATGAGAATTTGTGTGTAAAACTGTAGTAATAATAATAAGGTTGAAAACCTAGTGACAACAAAGACGAGACATGAAGTATGATTAATAAATTACCCAAGATTTCAGCACCAACTTGGATTTCTAGAGAGAAAGAGACATTCAGATTTTACAGAAAGAATAGAGGGAGAGAGAAAAGAGAAGGGTTAAAATCAATACGCCAAATGATGTCAGGAGAGAGAGAGAGAGGAGTGGTTAAAATAAAAAAAAAATGATGTCATGTGGTGACAAAGGTTAACCTTTTTCACAGAAATGTAGGAGAAGATATTGATTCATTAAACTAAAAGGGCAACAAGAAGAACTATCATCATTAATGATAAAAAGGAAAAGTAACAAGGGAATCTTCTCTGCAACACAATACTACTTTTTTTTCTTCTTTCTTTCACCATTTGATTGAATGAATCAGTTTTTTTTACTAGTACATTAGTTAATTGGAAAGTTCACCAATTCTACACAGACAACTAGGAAACATTTAATTTTACATGCTTTTTTTAAAATAAAAAATTAAATTAAATTGTAATCTTCTACTGCCTCTTATCTTGCATGGCTCAAACGTGTATACTATCTGAATTTAACAAAAAGTTGTTTATAATCTTCTTTTTTTCTGTGTTTATGATTTTCATGTTCAAAATAACCACATTGTCATGTTCATTCAAAGAACCAACAGAAAAACAAGTGTTGTAGAGTATAGACCCTACCCTACCCATTTTCTCACAGGAAAAAACAGGACCAGTAATAATTCAGTTAAAGTGAATATTATTTTCTTTCTTTCCTTTAGCAAAGCAGAGAGAAAACAATTTAACAAGATCAAATTACAGAATTATGCATCAAATCTATGTATAAATTCGTTAAACTAAATCTGACATATAACAAGGTCATAATTTAAATAAATTCTCCATGATAAATGAAAATTCTTGCAAAAGAGAAATAGGTATATGAATAAAGAGTTGAAAAGATGAATATGCATAAAAAAAAAAAAAGAGGAAATTGAGTTACCTTGTATTATACACCTGCAAGAGGAGCTAGCTAGGCTTTTAGCTGCCAAAATGAAGCCTGAATTGCCATATTCTCCCACAGCTTTCTTGAGCTTCTAGGACTTTTAATCTTGAAAACAGATTTAAGATACGAAAGAAGTTCAAGAAAGCTGTGGAAAAGCATGACCAGGACTTGAAAACCAAAATTAGCCTCAGATCTCAAATCTCTAGGCTAAGTTAATTAGCTTGTGTTGAAGAAGCAGTTATAATGAGAGAAAAAAACTTGGTAGATATATATATAGAGAAGAAGAGAAGGTAAAACTGAGAATTGAGAAAGAAAAATAACCATATGCCCCTTGAAAGTTCTCATGGACCACTCTACCATTTATAATATCAATCTACCAAGCTTTATAAAGAGAAAATAGAGAGGGGGGTGGGGGTGGGGAGTGGGGGTGTAGGGTTCATTAATTTCACTATCACTTAACAATAACAAAGGTGCAATTTATTTACCTTTCAAATTGGCTTACTTTCCCGGTGAGTGCGCAGTGGGTCACAATAGAAACACGTCAGATTGGTAAAGAACAATAATCTTCCTAAAAAAGACAAATCAAGAAAAAGAAAATATTGTAATTTTTATAGGCAAATGAGATATTTAGAGGTAGTTGTAAATATTTGCATAAACCTTTTCCCATTCCCTTCACATGCAACCATGTGAGCATGATCTCTTTTTATTTTATTTTTTGTAGATTTAAAGTATGGGTGGTTTATGGTCCCCAATCTTTCTATATGTATTAATTTTGTTTCTCTTTTAATAATTTATGAAAATTAAATAAATTGACAACCACACATATTTACAATTCCAGGTCATGATAATCAATTATTTTGCTGTAATGCATATGTTTTATATGAAAAAAGAATAATTCATCTGTAGCTGTTACAATATAGTTGGCATATGAGGCTGTCCAAGCTAGGACGATGGATGGATGCTTATTTTTTTTTGTATTTTTAATTAACTGATCCTAGCTAAAGAAATGGGATAAAAAAGGTAGAGCCCAAGATTGTTTTTCCATATAGAGGGGTCTTTTCAATTATTCTACTTATACATCCTGGAGCTATTTCAACTATGTGCTCCACATCTACAACTAGCTACTTACACAAATCAAGATGTACACAATATAAAGTGGTTGAGATTTTAATGCCAAATGTTGGCTCAAAATTACAAATGCACTCACTTTTATCTGCATTTTTGCCATTTTAGATGTATCAAAAAATTATTATGCCTAAAGTATGTCCATTATCAGCAATTCAACTTTTCATATATTCACATGTCTACATTTTTTATTGTAAAAAAAAAAAATTTACATTTCTTATTCTTAATACAAAAGTTTCCATGTAAAAGAAGAAAAAAAAAAATAGAAAGTTGCATGCATATAGAAGTAATAGAAGTTGTAACTAGATATTTAAATAATTTCTTTCGAAATGTATTTATGTATTGGGGGATTCTAAAGATGGACTCTTATATTTGTTTTTTTTTAGCAAACCAACGCATTATACTCCCTCCGTCCCTTAATAAATGACCTAGTTGACAATATGCATTATTGACTTGATATACTTTGACCATACTTTTTTACTAATTCACAAAGATAAATAATATCATGTAAGATGTTGTTGGATTCGTCTCGATGAGTATTTTTAAAATATTAAATTTTTATAATTTTTTTAGTAGAGAATTGAAGATATCAAAGATAAAACATATGCATTGGTATGTGTGTAAGAGTCAACTAGGTCATTTATTTAGGGACGGAGGGAGTATAATAATAAAAAAACCTACAACGGAAAAATAAAAATAAAAGGTGCAAAATTTTTTAAACTCCGAAAAAAAAAAAAACAAAAGAAATCTTGACTTAGAAATCAGATTTTAAGGTGATTGTTTGACGTCTATAAATATATACATAGGAAAACTTTGCAAAGTATCATAGTATTTCTGACGCCTCAATTTATTTTGATTTTTCAACCAAAACGTGCAATACTATAACTTTTTCTGAGTAAACATATACTCACAGGTCAAATTTTGTATTGTAAATTTTTAGGCATGGTTAGATCATCATAAGAACCTTCACCGCAATTTTTTTTGACAAAGATGCCGAAGTTCAAGTTTCTTCACGTGAATGGTCTGCTAGGCACATTATCTGTGTCACTAGGACAAAATGACCCGGAACAACTTGGTGCTTACCTGCATGGTCGATAATGCGAACATCGACTTTAATTAGTAGGTCGCTAGAACTTTATGGGAGATCCACTGATTGGTTTGTGGGGACCTTCATTTCTCACATATATTTCATCTCTTCTTTTCCAGCATGACTACAATGAAGGAGTGTTGTTCCGACAGTTTGATCAGACAAAAACTGGCTTTGCGTGAGTGTGATAAGTCGTGATGATTGTCAATAACTTTACACTTGTTGAAGACTCTAAATTTGCTCTTTGATGATACAATTCTAATTCTGGACGGCTTGCATGAGATTTTTCAAGATATCCTTTGTCCTTATTATTGTTGTCGACGATGATATTGTTAGCAATGGTGGTAGCCTTTCTAGCTACAAAGTTTCAACCAGGGAGCGTGAAGCGATCTTTATGTTTGGTGGATGGCGCTTTTCAAAGTAAAAATTGTAAGGCGAGTTATTAACTGGGGAATAATGGTGGAGAATACATTGGAATGTTGTTATGATTGTTGAGATTTCCAACCGACGACCATTTAAAGAGTCATGATGGTTGGAAGCGTTACGAATTATGAGAGATCTTAATCTTTCGACCTTTGGGGTGCATGATTGGTGTTTTCCTGATAGAGTAGGGGCAGATCTAGCTCATGGTCATGTGTGG
Organism: Medicago truncatula; assembly: GCF_003473485.1. NCBI lineage: Eukaryota > Viridiplantae > Streptophyta > Magnoliopsida > Fabales > Fabaceae > Medicago > Medicago truncatula. Next base: position 55,698,223 of record NC_053045.1, on the reverse strand, counting down.
CTATAGCCACAAATAAATTTTAAAAAAAATTATAATTTAAAAAAATTATCGCTAAGGTATGAAAATCGGTCGCTAATATGTTTAATGACAAAAATAGTGACCGAAAATTCAGCCGCTAAAGTAAAAATATGTCTCTAGTACGTTTAGCGACAAAAATAGCGACCGAAAATTCAATCGCTAAAGTATAAAATATTAAAAATCCATCGTTATTTTGGTTGTTACTTATTTAGCAACATTTAAAATGTATTCATAGATCCGTCGTTGTAAAGGAGTGGTGTAGATAGCGTTTAGGTTATCACATAAATGACCTTCTATTCGATTGAGAGTTTATTGGACCCAAGACACGTTTTGAACCTCTTCGAGATTAGACTTTTGCTCGATATATATTATTAGACCGTTGAGCATCCGTATTCAGTAAAAGGTTACTCAACAATTAAAAGATATATTATTGTGCGGTATGGAAATATATCATTGAATTTTCAAAGTAAAATGTTTAAAGTTTTACTATACACCAACGTATATATGATCTAGTAATTTATGAATCGAACCCGTCCAATCTGGGAACTATACTATGCAGGACCATAAAATGTACTGTGTGACGGTGATGAATGAGTTGGATAGGACATGATGACATAATGCATAGAGCCATAAAATACACCCACAATTTTGTTGGCGATTGGGTTAGTTGTATGGTAGTGTATATTATCATATGCTATCATAACATAAAAAAACATGTAACAAACGATGATAACATAAACATTATCATCACATCATGATCATGTGCGTGCTTGGATGTTAATATGGCATTGTGGGTCCCGGTCGGCGCTCAAATGGGTCCTCCATATCACTTCTTCACCAACCCCACGTATACACATGTTTTTATTCCATTCTATGATCATATAATTATGGTTTAATTGAAAAATAAAATCATAGTGAGTAAATGTATGTAAATAATAGTTATAAAAATAAAAAGTAGAAAACATGAAATGAGAGGTGTAAAGGTCCACCTCATGAGCAGCAGACACCGGTTATATCAGTTTGAGATTCAGTTTGTTTTCTTTTGTAGCGTACGGAGCAAGTTGATTGGTTTGTTTCGGTACGCATGGAAAATGTATGTTTTTAATTACCATGAGGTTGTGTGTGTGAATGAGTCTGTTCTGTTGTTGCAGCCAAGTTTCAATTTTGGATAATAATGAAGGTGGAAAAATTATGTTTTTTTTTTTTTACTGGTTTTATTAATGATATTTTTTGTTCATAAGAGGGTCGAATAATCAGAAGGAAGAATAAAAAAACTCTAGATCAAGGTTGTCAGACTCGTGTTTTTACGTCAACTTATTTTATTAAGGTAGAATATATCAACTCATATTTACCTCATATACATGACTTCTTTTTTTGACAAAATATACATGACCTATATACTTATAGATTACTGGATATACATTTTTTTGAAGAAATATTACTAGACATACATAAATAATTCAAAATTTTAACTTAATTATAAAGCAAAAATATATGAAATCATCGTAGTAAAGCGTTGTGCTCATAAACTAGTACCAAACTAAATAAATTACCCCATCAAATATTTTTTTTTTTTTGAAAAACTATCTAAAAAGCAAGTGCTTGATATGCTTCGAAAGTCGTTAAAGCTTTTTTTTAGGGAATTGTTAAAGTTAAAACTATTAAAGAAAATAGTTAATTTCTTCAAAATCGAGTTATTTTCTTCCAATATTATTTGATTCTACCGGATTTTCAACGAGTTAACTTGCTGTGAAATCATGTTGAATTCCGATTTCACCAAAAATTGATTTTACATAAAAATGTAAATTTTACACGTTGAATTCTAGATTGAAATCACGTGAATCTTACACCTAAAAATGTAAATTTGAACGGTGATAAGCCTTCAAATGCACGGTTTTACCGTCGTAAAAAAAATATTGATCTCACAAGAACTTATGAATCTCAAGGTAAATGATTCATCTTGGAAAAAGATTTTAACAATATAATAAAAAAATCTTAGGATTGTGGATTTCCATCACAAGATAAATATTCCAATCCCAAGTCCCCCAATATTGCTATGCGTATTGATGTTATGAAATATTTGTTTCATTTTGTAAGAGCAAAATTGGTTTGTATAATTCCTCTAGGATTTTGATGATAACAAAGTATTAAAGAACACTTGAATATGCTAATATATGTTCAAGTGTATAGGATTATAAATTAAAATTTAACAAAGTCTGAACATGTATAAGAGCATCAAAAGCACAAAGAGAAACTAAAAGACCATGGTAGAAGATCTGAAGAAAGGTCAACCAGAAGACAACGTCTTGGATCAGAAGAAACAAAGCTACTCAGAAGTTGGAGATCTGCATCAGACTCTGAAGAGCATCAGACTCTAAAGACCTCCAAATTCTGAAGAACATAAGATCTTGAGGGACCCATAAGCCATTCAGATTTGTTCTCTTCTGTAGTTGTCCCTATTAAGACTCTGATAGTTCAATTTCATGAAAGGAATTTCAAATGTCTAATCAACAACATTATCCATATTAGGGAATGGCCCAACGTCCTTGATTTGAATTATCTCAACGAATCTTAATGTGTTGGCACTCTTCTCCAACTTCTCTCAAATCCTTCCCTATATAAAAAGCTGAAAACTTGAAGAACGACAACAAGACTCTACTATTTTAAATGTGCTCTTACTCTGTCAATTCAAAAAGTGCATAGAACACTTAAGAATTTCTTATCAAATTTTGTATCTTACTCTGTACCGAATAATATATTTTTGTACTCAATATGATATATTTTGAGACTCAATTTGAGATATTTTTTGTACTAGATCTAATATATGAATTACTTGCTCCATAGTTTCTCACTTATTAGTTGTGAATTTTCTCTATAAAAAGAGAGCTCACACAGTGCATTCCACACACCGAAATTCAAAGTTGATGCAACCTGTGTTTTTCCTCTCTTCTCCCTCATTCGACTTGTGTTGACAAGTCCTTCTCCTTTTTCTACTCATTTCTGTCCCTTCGAAATTAAGAGTGTTCTTAAGACCATATAGTCCCTTGTCGATATATTGTCCCTTCAGAATCAAGAATGGTCTTAAGAGCATAGTCCCTTCAATTATTTATGTCATTTTAGAATAAAGAATATTTTAAGATCATAGTCCCTTTTCGGTATAATAAGAATGATCTTAAACATATATATTCTTCTTCAATTCATGGAGAAGTTAGATGTTAGAATGGTCGTAACACCATATTTGAGTGGTTGAAATACCATATTGATATTTGGAGAAGTTAAAAATTAGAATGGTGGTAACACCATATTTGAGTGGTCTCAACACCATAATAGAGTGGTCATAGTACCATATTGGTTTCAGTATTAAAAGAGTGGTCATAGTACCATATTGGTTTCAGTATTAAAAGAGTTGTCTTAGTACTGAAGGTGTAATTCTCGAACAGTTTTCTACATGGCAGTAGTTAACCGCACAGTTGTAGCTGGACTTGTTTTATCCTGGATGCGGCGTGATTGATATTTTGTCTTGCACAATTTTGGGTAGTGTCAAGAAACGTCTTAAAGAGAGCGACCTGATTGTGACTCAACCTAATAACAAATTCGGTAGATAATAGAATTTGGAAAATCAAAATACAACAGTTTGATTGTATAATAGAATTTGGAAAACCAAAAACAACACTTTTTAGTCAAGCTCAAGTAATCCTACGCCAAAATTTAAAAAACACTGAGAAAACATAGCAACAAGGCTAGGAATTTAACAGAGAATTTAACAAAAAGTCTATCATTGTGACTTATTTAGCGGAACTTACAAAGTGTTATATAAATTGATTTCTCACCTGTGATTCATTAAAGAAGCATTTCACTTAAGTCAGACACAAATCTATTCAAATTATAGTAGGGGCAAGTGCCCCATTCAATTATTTTGTTGTAAAGTATTCAATAAATTTATTTGTGTTCGATTAAAAATTAAGTATTGATCCACATAAAAAATATTGAAAATTTTATTTATGAAAAATCACATTCAAAGGTATGAGAAATAAATTATTCAATCATTATTTGGTCACAAATATACATAAAATGTATTTATTAGTGTTGAAAAAAACATATAATAATTTTTAAATATAGATACACGTAGAGAATGATAATTCATAGATATTTAGATCTCTTAAATTTTTTAGATATAAAACAACTTTTTTTAATCCTAATTAAGTTCCAAATTAGAAACTTATGTTCTTATAAGTTTCAAGTAATAAGATTTTTTTTGGCATTCACATTAAAAGGTGATTTCGATTCCTTTTAATTTCTCAAAGATTAAGTCCTATCGATAGTTTCAATTTCTTCCCAAAACAAAAATTCAATAGTTTCAATTATAACTTTATTTTCATGATTTATCGAAATGTCAATACTTTAGATTTTTTGCTAAAAGAAATTTATTTTTTAAAAAGGCTTAATACATCCCCCGGTCCCTTAACTTATTTTAATTTCTCAGTGTGGTCCCTTAACTATTAAACGTTTTAATTTGGTCCTTATCTTTGTTTTTGTCATCGATTTGGTCATATTTTATTAATTTTAAATCTCTGAAAAAGAAGACCGTTGGATAAAGGAAGTTCATCATATCTAACCGTGTACCGCCAACACCTAACTATCTGAAATTTAATTTTTCAAAATAATATAAATTCATTTATATTAATTTAGAAATAAAAAAAATCTATAAATTTTGAAAAAAATTCAGGAATTTTTTTTTAAAAAAAAATCTGGAAAATTACTTTTAATTTGGATAGAAAAATATGAACTTTTTCGAAATACATTTTCTAATAATTAGGCAAAATGGATTTTTGTTAATTATAATTCATATTTTTTTCGAAAATAAAAAGATTTTAAAAAATTCAGGAATTTAATTTTCAAAATAAAAAAAAAGCAAAAATTCAAAAGTTTAAAAAAAATGTCAGATTTTTTTCGAAAAAAAGTTTTTAAATTTTTTTCCTACAAAATTAAATTTTTGGAAAATATTTTAACTTTTAATAATCTCGATACAAATTTAGAAAAAATTCAGATTATTAAAAATTTTATTTCAGAATTACGATTATCTTAAAAATCCAGATTATTTTTTTTTCAAAATTTTATTATTTTCGAAAAAAAAATCAGATTACTTTAAAAATCATTTTTTTACGAAATTATGAAGATTTTACGATTTTGGCTGATTCTAACAAAAAACCATTTTGGGTAATTATTAGAAAATATATTTCAAAAAAGTTCAGATTTTTCTTTCCAAATTAAAAGTAATTCTCCAAGGCTTTTTTATGAAAAAAATCCTGAATTTTTTTAGAATTTTTTTATTTTTGAAAATTAATTTTCCAATTTTTTAGAATTTTTTTATTTCAAAATTAATATAAATGAATTTATATTATTTTTAAAAATTAACTTCAGATACTTAGGTGTTGGTGGTACACGGTTAGATATGATGAACTTCCTTTATCCAACGGTCTTCTTTTTTAGGGATTTAAAATTAATAAAATTGGACCAAATCGACAACGAAAACAAAGATAAGGACCAAATTGAAACATTTAATAGTTAAGGGACTAAGCTGAGAAATTAAAATAAGTTAAGGGATCGGGGATGTATTAAGCCTTTTAAAAATCCAATGCAAGCTTTTTGCACCCCCTTTTTTTCTTGAGCATCGTTTCGATTTTTAAGGCACATGTTGATCAACCACCTTTAAAAAAGCTAATCGGCTGAGGGTCATCAATTTTAGCGGGTTGAATAGTCTTTTATTATCCGAGCATTCAGGATCAATCACCTTTAGGAGAAATGACCAGATGAGGGTCACCCCTTTTAATGTATGTAGTGGTCTTTATTTGTTTTTGAAGGTTTTCTCGGATTTCAATGGTATCCAATTTTTTTTTCCAACATTCAAAAAGGCCAAATATTCCTTTCAAAGAATTCTATTTTTTCTATGCCAGTTTCAAGCAAATTGATCAAACATACGAAAATGTGTTGTGACAATCAACATACTTTAATTTTATACTATTTTCGTTTGATATTTTTGGCTTCCTATCACCATAAGTTCGAAGGGTTATGCCTAACAATGTTTTGTGGCCTAGGTCTATGGATGTTGTTTTCAAAATGATTGATTTTTCCATCCAAAAAGGGTTAGCGACGGAGCTTGTTGTCCGTTTGTTGTCTATTCCTATGTTATTTTCTTTTTATATTTATTTGAATGTTAAATCTGAAGCCAGTTATTCAATCGAAAATTATGAAGAAAAAACTGTCGATTTAGTTTTTGTTCTGGACCGAGCAAAGGCACTTATGGCAGTAACGTCTCCCCTCACGTGTCCGAGAATCTCGCCTCGACAGTTACGATTCTCACGATTTCGTAACCGTCAAGAGTCATGGTGTGCCTTACAATGGCTCCTACACCTCCTCACTAAATAAGGGGACTTTACTGCCTTGCTTTTGGGCTGTTGGCTTCCCTTATTCGGTCTAGTGGTTTGTTCTTTTGTGTTTTTGGGTGGGTATTTAAGGGGTTTTTGTTTGAGCCGGTGTTTGTGGCAACCAATTTTCCCTTGTATTTATTTTTTTTCACCCGAGCTTATTAGTGCTCCTTCCACGGGTTTGTTGGTTAATAATATTTTGCCGATTCAAAAAAAAAAGGGACTTTACACAATCCCAAAGGGACAATATTCTTCTATCCAAACCCCCAATTCTTAAACTCACTGACTTAAGCATCAGAGTGTCATCAGAATGTCTGCAGGTACACACCCCGTCGTTTCAGCAAGCTTACAAACGCCCAGAACAACCATACAGGATGTTATCATTCTGATAAGGTACCATCAATTTTTATGTTAAAAGATATTAAATTGAAGGACTGCGAGTGTGATAATTTATTAACTACATTGATGGTTTTATTGAATAAAATAATTTGTTCTTGTCCTGGCATTTTGACGTCCAAACTTGGGATGATCAAAAAGTTTACTATCCGAAGCAAAATTTGAAAAATATAATACAAAATGAAGAGGAAAAAGAGCACAAAGTCACAAACACACGCACATAGGTAAAATTGTTATAAGACGGGTCCATCTTATAGAATAAATCCAAGCCACTAGTTGACAATATTTCAAAGTCCCATCTTTCACTTCTTGATTCCCTCAAGTATACATATATATGCATCTTTCCATTTCCAATCTCATCGTGGTTATTATATTCATTAATAATTAGCCTATGTTCCTTATTAGGTATCAGAATTTCTTAATCCAATACCCTACCACACACATGCAATTGCAATGTGAGTATTGCGCGCCATTGAACTCTAATTCATGTGTATTTCACTGAACATCTGTGTTATTAGACTTTATCCCCAAAACATGGCTTTCTCATTGTTATGTTTCTCTGAACATGTGCTATCACTTTAGAGATTTAGTGGATGAAGATAATGGTGGATACAGTTTGATATCATTCAACTGTGCAGATGATCAGTTTATGTTAGGCCACTTACCACGTATACGTACCACTCAGCTTTGCAGTATAATTCTTAATTTTTTTTTTTATTTATTGATCTGATATATTTAACATATATCCCAACTATTGTATCTACCTTAGTCAGATGAACAATCATTTTAGTCCTTGAATGTAGGCGTTGTCACAATGATTTATAAAAGTATCAAAATTGCAAACATATTCACGAATTACTAACAAAAGGGTATTAGATACGTACATATTTTCAATTTCAATACATTTAGAAACTATACTGACAGTGTCTCTCATATGAGGATAAAAATGGTTGTTTGCTCAATTTTGTTACTACGTTAATCTATAATAGGTGATCGGATAAGATGTATCTAATATGGACCTCTCAAAAATGGGTCTTTACCATTTTTAGTAAAATATGACTTTAATAATAATAAAAAAATAGAAAATAATTTTTTTTTATTAAATTTACTAAAAATAGGAAGGTCTTATGTTAGACCAAAATAATATTAAAATGCCCCATGTTCTTGAGGTAATTTTATCATAGAAAATCATTCAAAATTCTTTTATATAAATTCAATGCGTAGATGATGAATTTGAAGGTTTTTACTTTTTAAAATTAAGATATTTAATAAAGTATTTTGTCAAAATTAAATTTAGGAAATTTCAATACAACTTTTTTTTGGGAGGAATACAACTTAAAAACTAAAAATTTGAAATTTATTTTTTACTCTATATAATGTGAATATCAAATTGATCATTATAATTTTTTCCAAATTATAAAAATTAATTTAATATTGTTTCAAAAAAAATTTGTATTAGTTCATATTTAAAAAAAAAATTTGAAATTGATTCCTATATTTTTAAAAATAAAAAATTTGTTCCTAAATTAAAAAAATAAAATCAATATATGTTAAAATTGGTCCTCAACTTTTGAAATTTTAAATCTGACACAAATCTTTTAATATTGTCATTTTGAATCACCGTTCATTTATACTTATACTTTTATCCTAAAACTTTTAAAATTTATAAAAATAACGCAACGAAGTTTAAAGATGAAAATAACTAAATTTAAGTTTTGAGTTATCTAAAATTCAATTTTTCTTAAAATTACCAATTACTTAATTAAAAAAGACTTTTAGAAGGGCAACTTTTTGTCTTGCATTATTTAATGGACACAAGAGGCAACAAACAAAATAAGGTTAAATTTACTATAATAATATCATTTATGAACGTAAATATTAACATATGAGAGAAAGAGAAGATATATAGAAGAGAGTGACGGGAGGGAGATATAGTGCAACATGTATGAGAGGTAGGGAGGGAGGGAGAGATGAGAGGAATTTAGTAAATAAAATGCTATTTTAGATAGCTTATATATGAGATAAAAAGTTGTCTCGTAATTTAGCGAGAAACGTATATAAATTACAGTTTTTATCTCGTTTCAAAAACAATTTTTCAATCAAATACGATACAACTGAAGTTGTGTTGTCTAGTATGTTTGTTTTTAGCAAATCAAAGGCACTCTTAAGATTTATGAATTGGTAAACCTAAGAAAGTCAAAACTAAGGATGTGCAAACTCTAAACATATTTAGATCAGTATTGCATGTTTTTCCCAACAAGAAAATACCGGTAATAATTCAAAAAATGGAACTACATGTGTATGGTATCAGAGTGGGGGGACATCAAATTAATTTGAAGTGTAAGTGCTATATAGATGCCAATGACATCAGAAACCATAGAGGGAAGAAAAGGAAAACTCTGGTTTTATGTATCAGAAGAAATTATTCAAAGTTTCAAACAGTAAATACAGATTTGAGGCAGATTCTTAAACTTAGTGGGGACATATTTACACTCGGTAAGTCAGCTGAAGTTTGTCCTATAGCTCATCTGCATTGAACAAAATTCTGAATTTGAAACTTATCAATAGACTAAAAGTAGGAAGAGTTCTTAGGCTTTTAGGGTTGCTACACTCATGAGAGTACTGGGGACAAGCTACCTATTCAAATTTGAATTCAATGACCTTATTTGCAGAGACAGTAGCATCAGTGGCACCCTCTCATGGGTCACACTCTCGCCCAATGCTAGCTTTTTTAGATTCGTTTTTCTTCTTAAATAGTTCAAATTTGAGGTAATTACAGCTAACGTCAAAAATAATATAATTGATAATATATATTTGTAGGATAAAGGTATAGTTGTTGGGGGAGAAATTCTAACTTGGACACAACCCTAAATTAATTTTATTTGAACACACACTTACAAATGAAAAAAAAAAAAAAAGAGGATAGATTTAATTGATGTGACTAAATAATTTTTTTTTAATTTTATATTTGTGTTGATTTGGGTTTGTGCCCATGGAAGAATTGCTCGTTTTTAGGGTGTAGGATAAAAAAAATAACACTTTTACTTACGACAAAATTCATCAATAAATGTCATTTTTTTTTTAGGAAAAGTGTTTATTTGTCTGTAGGTAAAAGTGTAAAAGTAATGTTTGAACCGACGCTCATATAAGAATATAAGTGGTCTTCAGTTTTTTTAACTAAAATTGTCAAAATATGAACTGGGCCTCTAAATTGTCAGGAATGATCATATGGAAGGCATGGAAACACTCTTATATTCAAGTTTGGTTGAGTAGAGTGGCTGCACCATGCATAAATTCAGAAATGGTTTTTGTGAGTTATACTCCAAAATCATTAGATGTACTTAATGGTTTTCAGCACCTTGCATAAATCCCAACACAATTATGTCAAAACCATTTTACTATGGAAATGGTTTCTGTGAATTGTACTCCAAAACTATTTCTGGATTTATGCAAGGTGCATAAGGATTTTCTTATTCACCATAACCGCACCCGAGTAGAGTGAGACGTTTATCATAATCGAACGTGTACCTTTCTTTTAGTGTTGGTGCCTTTTTATGAATAAATTTAAGGTGAATTAGGGTTAAATCTTTGAGGCAGTCGAGAGATTTTCGTTGTGATTTATAGATCGTCGTGTAACGTTAATCATGCGGTGATTGATTGTTGAGAAGGTACATTATATAGATCGGCGGTGCAGTGTCTTATGGTGTACCTTCTAGATATATTCCACTCTAGATTGGGCCTGTACCCCAGTCCGTAGCAATATGTATCTTATAATATTTTGTGTATATGATTAAAATTTATACCATTTGTTTCTATTTCCTGATTTAGCTATGTTAATATAATTATAATTAATATTAAAAATGATGATGACTACTTGGGCTGCTAGCACATGTGAAAAGCAGAGACAGCCTTGAGGCATGTAAGGTCTATTCGATAGTGTTCATCATATTTGGTACTGCAGTAAATGTTATCAGCAGAAGACAATTAGTGAGGCCCAATTGCTACAGAAATACTATAATCTACAATGAAATTTAATGTTTGAACTTGCTTGGCATATTGAATTATAAATAAAGATGCTCGGTTTTTTCAATTTATTGATGTTATAGTTCAGGATTCAGGGGCCAGAGAAATGATTCAGCAGGAGTACAATATGTATGCAATGTCCCTATTGTTATACTATTCATCTAATTCTCCTTCGTCATTGAGTTGTACCATCTTATTTTCTTTAGCATATGCCAATGGGGTCCATACTCCACAATATATATAAATGGTTCATTTACTTCTGTCTGCAGAGATGCCGCATGTATAGAGATGTGGTAAACTCAGATATCCTCAGATAACTTTCAATCTATCACGGTCAGAAATGAAACTAGAGTTGATGATGTATTGGAGGGAAAAGGAACTTTTGCTCCAACAGGTTAAATTTTATTTTAGAAAATGTTACAGAAATTTTGGTAGAATTGGTCAATTTGGGGAGAATCATGGCCATGAAAGAATTGTATGTATGATTTAAAACTCACTAATAACAATAGGAAAGAATTATGTATGATTAATCATGGTTGTTGTGAATTCTTTGAGAAAACCACACCAATAATAAACTTGATGCATGGAGCAAATTAATACCAAGTAATCAAATCAAGCGGATATCAAATAATTCAAACAAAAGAAAACAACAAGAGATAAAAGGAAGAAGGAGAACTCAAGAATTTGTTTACCGTTCGGTCTAATGATGACCTAGTCTGGGGGGAGAGATCAGCTATCCGTTCCACTATAATGATATGAGTTTCTTTACAAAGAGATATTGAGTTAAAAGAATCGGTCTTCAAACCTAATTCTACCCAAATTCCAGTCTCTTCCTGTGACCAAGAGACTCAATCCTAATAGTGCTTTGTTCAATGTGAATCAAAACAATCTCAACCCTAGTGTTTGTTGCCAAGATAAATTCTCTATAAACCCTAGTTTGTATGTTGGCTTCTAAACCCTGTTTTCTACACAGTGTTTTGTTTCTACACTCTCTCACTCTCTCTGATATTCATATGATACAAGGCTTATATTTATAGTGGAAAGCATCCCTAAAAAATTGGAACAAAACAGGCCTACAAGCTGTTTTATTTTTCTCCTCCTGCGACAAATCGGCCACCGAGTTTGCAAAATCGGCCACCAATTTTTCACGAGACAAAAGTCTCCAAAACCAGGTCAAAATCGACCACCAATTTTGACAGACAGGATGCACAGTTTTGAGTGATGATGCCAATTTAACCATCAATCACCATGCTGCTCTCTCCAACCTTCATCTATGCTTCAATGAAGTTAATCAAGTCTACACCATACCTCTTCAGCCCCCGGAGTGATCAAATCCGTCCTCCTAAAGATTCACTTGCATCCAATCACCATTGGTCTTTTAGGGTAATCCCACAAGCCATGCTATACATCCTTCAACCTCCAGAATGCCTTCCGTCTTCATGAAGAATTCCCTTGCTCACAATAGAGCATATCACTCAAGGTTCTCCATAGTCATACCATTCCCGGTGAGTTCAACTTCACCTCAAACTAAGCTTTCTACCTCTCAACTAGCAAATATGTACATCCCATTATGTCTTCCACCTTGAAACTCCACCTCAATAGGTAGATCATGAGTATTGTTACCTTCGCCTTTCCAAACTGACCATGAATATTCTTACCACCGCCTCTCCAGGCTGATCATGAGTATTCTTACCACTGCCTCTTCAGGTTGATGTTGAGTGTTTAACGTCTCTCCAGATAATTCTTAAACACTCACTTGCTTCCCACTACCCTTTGATTCTTAGGTAATGAAACAAGATTCTAAGTCTGGTTCTTTTCAATGAAAGTATTTCCTAATTCATTGCCTTCAGTCAGTCCTTGTTTTCATTGCTTTCTAATGCTTCCCTGAAGTTCTTTGGTTCCAAGTCTTGCAATTCTTCAGCTGCATTCAAAGCATAACAAATAAGGTCAGCATAACCGTATCTTTCAGGTAGATTGATTTATCTCATTTCCCTATCTCTTGCTAGCTGGTAGTAAGGATTAATTATTTCTCTGCCTTCACTCTCATCAGGTACTGGAGTCTGATCCTCCTCTTCCCTTTCATCAGTGGTAGGCTCCACCTCAAACTGAATTTTCTCTACCCCCGTTTCTGAGCTTGTTTCCAGGTCTTTGCACTTCATTCACATGCGGGTCTCATCAAAAGTAACATCTCTACTTATAATAAATTTTGATCCTTCAGGTTCCATCTTCCACAGTTTGTAACCTTTCACACCTTCAGGATAACCCATGAAAATACACTTCACAACTCTAGCATCAAGTTTGTCCTGTCTAGCATGAGCAAATGCTAAAGCTCCAAAAACTTTCAAATTAGAGTAGTCTGTCGGTCTCCCACTCCAAACGTCCATAGGTGTCTTGAGATTTATCCCTGTTGATGGACATATTTTAATCAAATATGCTGCAGTACTAACAACTTCTCCCCAGAAACTCTTGGACAATCCAACTCCCAACAACATACACCTCACACGCTCCAACAAGGTCCTGTTCATTCTTTCAGCAAGATCATTCTGCAAAACTCATTAAACTGCTCTGAAACAAACTTCAGGTCATTGTAAGTTCTCAACACTTTCAGTTTAGTTCCAATCTGATTTTCTACAAGTGTATGTCATTCTTTAAATTTTTCAAAAGCGTCACTTTTATTCTTCAGAATGTAAACCCATACCCTTCTAGAATAATCATCAATAATAGACATGAAATATGAACCTCCCCCATGAGTTTTAACTGATGCTGGACCCCAACAGACAAAAAACCAGAGTGCAAAATCGGCCACCGATTTTCTGCTTCCAGAATTCTAATTTCTTCAATTTTGAGGCACTTTCACAACAATCTCCACCTTGACTCTAAGTTATTGATGATGCCAAGCCATCAACCACCTTGCTGCTCTTTCCCTTGCTTTCCACTACACCAAGTAGCTCCACGAGTTTACACCATAACCTCTTCAACCATCGGAATGTCTTCCTCCCTTTTGAAGATCCTTGTGTCCAAACTACTCAAGGAATTTTAGTAAGTTCCACAACTACACACCTTAACCCCTTCAGCCATCAGAATATTTTCCGCCTTCTCGAAGGTCCTTGCAGTCCAACTACGCTAGGAATTTTAGGTAGTTTCACAAGCATTCACCATAACCTCTTCAACACAATACATTTCCCGCTTCCTTGAAAATTTCCTTGCATCCAATCACCCTTGGCCTTTTTTTAGGGTAATCCCGCAATTCGTGCTATACATTCTTCAACCTCCATAATGCCTTCCGTCTTCATGAAGAAATCCATTGCTCACCACTAGAGCATAGCACCCAAGGTCGTCCATAGTCGTACCATTATCGGTGTGTTCAACTCCACCTCAAGCTGAGCGTACTCTACCTCAACTAGCAAATGCGTACATCCCACTATGTCTTCAACCTTGAAACTCCACCTCAACCGGTAGATCATGAGTATTGTTGCCTCCGCCTCTCCAGACTGATCATGAGTATTCTTACCACCGCATCTCTAGACTGATGTTGAGTGTTTAACGTCTCTCCAGACGACCACCGCTCTACTATGTATCAATCCCAAGGTGAGACACATCACATTCTTCATCCTCCAAACAACACCACACCATCAGAGCACCTGCATCCCCAAGACACACCTCAATGCTCTCCAAATCACCAATGATTTTGTTGAACTCCACAAGTAGCTCCATGATGGCCTTTAAATTTACCATCTTGAATGAGTAAAGTTGTTGCTTTAGGAATTGTCGATGAGCCAACGACTTTGTCATATACAAAGATTCCAACTTTTCCCACATCGATGTCGCGGTTGTATCCTTTGCTACTTCTCTCAAAACTTTATCCCCGAGGCACAAGACAATGTCACTCTTGGCCTTGTCCATCATCTCGGTCTTCCCCGCTCGTGACATGGTGACCGGTAACGCACCTTCACCCTTCAAAGCTTGCTCACACTTTTGTTGTATTAAAACTGATTCCATCTTTACCTTCCATAACCCAAAATCGTTACCTCCGGTAAACTTCTCAATATCTCACTTCGAACCCATGGTACTTGATTATCCTTTGACCCTTGCCCCACGGTGGGCGCCAAGTGTTGTGAATTTGATGAGAAAACCACACCAATAACAAACTTGATGTGTGGAGCAAGGAATAATCAAGCAACCAAAACAAAGTGTATGGAACAATTATAAACATAAGCCAAAAGTAGAAAACAGCGAGAGAAAGGAAGAGAGAACACAAAAGAATTTGTTGACCAAGTTCGGTCCAAATTGACCTAGTCAAGGGGAGAGAGCAGCCCTCCGTTTCACTATAAGATGAGTAACCTTACAAAAATGGTCAATGATGTTTGGGGTGATATATGCAAGTTAGTCGGTGTGTTTAGAGAGACACTGCACATATATGTATATCTTATGTGTATGGTGTCCTGGTAAGAATGTTGGATCTTGAGGGGAGTCCAAGTATGTCAAAGTGCGAGTAAGACTTTGACATTGGATGGAAAAGTGTGCGTTAAACTTCATATAAGTGAGAGAACACGTACGTTTAATGCCTTAAGATTTTGGTCGAAGATATAGCGTCAAAATCACTTCTGTGATTTCTATTAGCTCAATGCGGTGATCACCCGAACTCCTAACCCAACAATATAGTATAAGTCCTAGTTCAGCTTAGGCCAGCTCGACGGGCGAGCATATTTTTTTGAAATGGGCCTAAACTAAACTAATTTACCCAATGACAATCCTGAATAGGGATTAATTTAAAGGGAAAAATGATATACAAACCAATAAAAATCAATTTGGTTTGAATTCCCTACCTTTTTAACGAAAAAAGTAGGTATATTTTTTGTTATTAATTAAATTGATAAATGATTTATAAGATCTAACTCAACCGACAAAATCAACACCCCGAGAGTTATTTGTATGTAAATTTCAATAATGTTTGTGCGTTTAAAAAAGAATAAATTAAGGTGGCAAATGAAAATCAATTTACCATACATATATAGATACATAGAGAGAATACTTTATCCTTTTAATTAAAACATTTAAAACAATATAAAAGAATGGGAGATGGGCTCCTTGCGCTCTCATTCATCCATTCATGTATTGACATGAAAATGACTTTGCAAATAGGTAAGAATCTAAGATAACTTTATTAAAACGATAAAAATTAGGAAATGGAAAAAAGCAAAGTAAGCCTAATACAGCCAAAGTGCAAAGGAGTGAGCGCATGGACTTTGTAGTAAAAATGAAATGAATCAATCAATCTGTGACCGAAGAGTGGTTCCACTCCCAAGCGTGTGGCAGCAAAGAGTGCAGTGCCAGAGAGAACAGACCACTGCAGACTACAGAGTGCACAGAAAGACACTGAAGAAAAATAGGACAAATGCCAGCACTGGGAAAAGCACAGAATGAGAAGGAAGGATATATGGAATTAATTTATTAAATAATAATTACTTTATGCATTATTCATATCATATGATATGACTTCAATTTTTTTAATTATATATTTACTAGTTACCATATATATGGCATGCAATGCATAGTGATAATTGCATGAATTGGAAATTTGGTCCCACGTAAGCTATCTTCCAAATCAGCAATGGATGACATGGCCCATACCATATACTTTATTTACAATTTTATGAATTATAATATGAAATCAAATCACTCCTCACTGTCAATTTTGTATGCTTGACAAAGTCAGGTGCACGAGCACCCAAGGCATCTAATGATATGTGATGGTACGGATATTATACCATACCACTATCGTATCAATCTTAATTTTAACCTTTGCCATCTTCTCAAATGTCAAACACAACAGAGAAAACTGTACAAATGCTTTTTCTTGCACAAGATAAAACTTTCATCATGTATGATGTATGATTTATTAACTTAACCGTATATGTACGGAACCTATTGATAAGTATATTTGAATTTCATTCTCTATGACTTGGTAAGATGATGTTGCTCAAACACATATACATTCAATAGTTTGAGAATTAGGGATGTCAATAGGGAGAGATAGTGATTGCTCGTCTCTTCCCGTTCCTACGGTGGCGGAGCATTGTATCGGCTGAGATGGACCGCGGTATACCCATCCAAAAACAAAACAATTTTTTCCAATAAGGAAAATACTAAAACACTCTTTGTTATTAAAGAAAAATACAAAACGGCTCACCCTCTCCACTACTCAAACACGACGCTTCCTTCCCTCATACTTCTAACGTAACTTCACGTAATTTTGTTGTCATGGTTGAGGTGAAATCTTTCCTCATGGTCTCTCTCTCTCTCTCTCTCTCTCAAACACACGCGCGCACACACCCTTCTTGCCTCAGTTTTTCCACTTTGAATTTGAAAGGTAATTTCTTGTCACTTGTTGATTTTTGAATTGATAGGTGTTTTGTTGTTGTATGTCTATATCTTTGTTGATTTACTTTTTCGTCGTCGTCACAGTTGCTTCGGACATCCTTCATTAGTCTTTCTTATTTGATAGATCTATCCTCACCGACATTAATTACAAACTACAAACAGATTTCTTGACCTTTCATAACGATGCAAAAAGAGAATATAATTAAGAAAAGAGAAATGTTAACGAGTGCCTCTGAGACACTCTTTAAGGACCATAAATAGTAAGTATTAATGAAAATGCGTGTAATCAATGTATTAAAAATCAAAACATTTGATTTTTTTAAAAATAATTGCTTATTTTGGAATGATTAAAGAGTGTCTCGAAGACACTCGTTAACAAGACCCTCAAGAAGACGACGAAAGATAAATATTTCTGTTAGCTCTTAGATGTTTTCTCTTTTCTCTTTTGTTTTCCACTTATTTGAGAGGATGAAATGTTATAAGAAAATAAAAGCAAAGAGGCCCAATAATTTGGTTTTTTTTTTTTTAGGGAAATAATTTGGTATTCATAAAGTTTAAAAAACCACATTTCATACATATGTGCCGGTTACTTTTATTAAGGATAAAGTATGTTATGACTACAAGAGTTAACTTCTTGTTTTGTACAACATGAGTTAACTATATTAAATTTCTTCTATATACTTATATTAAAAGTAATGTCCCTTGAATTTACCATTTTGCCCCTATATTGGTAAATTAGTAATTGGTTGAGTTTTTTTTTAATGTTGGCCTATGAATTTCCATTTTTGCCCCTAACCAATTTTTTTAATTATTTTCTAATTTTTCTATTTTTAATAACTTTTAATTATTTTCCAATTTTTATATTTTAAACTATTTTTAAATTTTTTTCTCCCAAATTCAATTGTTTTTACATTGCCGTTGTGGGAAATTAAGGTATCGTCTGACTCAACTTTTTTTAAACTTCTCAACATTTTTGAGGAAAAGTTAGGCCAAACACAATATCAATTAAGTACTTACTAAAAAAAGAACATTTTTTGAACACATAAAATTGAATGGAATGAGCTTTGACCAAAAGTTGTTGAATATTACTTTAAAAAATTACTTCTCGACAATTTATTTCACAAACACCTCTTTTCAACTCACGCTGGGAACCTTTTCTTTATTTTTTAATATTATATTTTAATATATTTTTTCATCCATTTAACTTTATTTTTTTCAACCGTTCCATTTAATTTTATAAAGAGGTTCCATTTAATTTAATCTTTTTTTCAAAGAAATTGTATTATCTTTTTATCACTTATATATTTAATTTCAATATCGTTTAATCATCACAACCTCACAAATATCCTAACCAAACTTTTTTAATTATTTTTATATTTTTAATAACTTTTAATCATTTTTCAATTTTTAACTATTTTTAATTTTTTTTTTCCCAAATTCAGTTGCTTCTACATTGCCGTTGTGGGAGATTAAGATATTATTTGACCCGAATTTTTTCAAAATTCTCGACATTTTTAAGGAAAAATTAGGCCAAACACAATATCAATTAAGTACTTACTAAAAAAAGAACATTTTTTGAACGCATAAAATTGAATGGAATGAGCTTTGATCAGAAGCTGTTGAATGTTACTTTAAAAAATTACTTCTGGACAATTTATTTCACAAACACCTCTTTTCAACTCACGCTGGGAATCTTTTCTTTATTTTTTAATATTATATTTTAATATTTTTTTTCTTCCATTTAACTTTATTTTTTTCAACCGTTCCATTTAATTTTTAATTTTTTAAGGAGGTTCCATTTAGTTTTATATTTTTTTCAAAGAAGATTTATTATCTTTTTATCACTTAAATATTTAATTTCAGTATCGTTTAATCATCACAACCTCACAAATATTTTTATTCATGTTGTCATTTAATGATTTCAAATATTTTTATTTCCTTTCTTCAACCTCGCGAATATACACACACTCATTAACGTTTAGATTAATATTTTATATCCGTCTGTCTGTTTTTTTGTTACGCTAATGCATATAATTTTTTTAGTGTTGCTTGGTTGAATGCTACCTCACCATATTTTTTAACCAATTTTAAATTTTTATATTTTAAAAAACTTTTAACTATTTTACAATTTTTTATTTTTAACTATTTTTAAAAACTTCTACACTGCCGTTGAGGACGAATAAGATACCGTTTGACCCGATATTTTTTTCAACTTCTCTACATTTTTAAGAAGAAGTTAGGCCAAATACAATATCAATTAAATACTTACTAAAAAAATATACTTTTTTTAATGCATAAATTTGAATGGAATGAGCTTTGGCCAAAATTGTTGAATGCTACTTCAAAAAACTACTTCTCAACAATTTATTTCACAAGTATCTCTCTTCAATTCACGTTGGGAACCTTTTCTTTTATTTTTTTAATATTATATTTCAATATATTTTTTTCTTCCATTTAATTTTTTTTAACCGTTGCATTTAATTTTTTTTTAAGGAGGTCCCATTTAATTTTATTACATTTTTTTCAAAGGAATTTTATTATCTTTTTATCATTTATATATTTAATTTCAATATCGTTTAATCATCACAACCTCACAAATATTTTTATTCACGCTGTCATTTAATGATACCAAATATTTTTATTTTCTTTCTTGAACCTCACAAACACACACACATTAGTGTTTAGAGTAATACTTTATGTGTGTCTGGCTTTTTGATACGCTACTGCGTATAATTTTTTTTGGCGTTGCATAATGCGTATGATTATTTTTATAAAATTTTGATTTTAATAAAAGTAAAATTGTAGATGTCTTTTCTTCAAAAAAGGTGTAGATGCCTTTTCTTCAAAATTGTAGAAAGAAAACATAATAAGATTTTTTCAAAGAAAAGAAAGATTATGATAGCTTTGGGAGAGAAATTCCAATTAGTTAGAGTAATTTCGTAGAAAATTAACAAATAATCACAAGCTGATTTGGTTAAGAGTGAAATTATAGTTTAGTTCTACTATTGCTCAAATCCAACTTAAATTAACCATTTTTAAAAAATTTAATCAATTGATAAGAAATGGGTCACGAAAATGGAAAATAGAAGGAAAAAAAAACATTCAATTGGGGTATGTATAATTTAGGTGGCCATTGAAATCTTCTAACAAAAGCAGTAAGCATCGAGAAGTTGGATGATATATGAGAAGCGTGTGCAGAGGAAAGACGAAGAGCTGTGTTTTTTGTTTTATTTTAACTTCTACTATTTTGATGCATCGCTTTGGACTGTAATCGTAAACTATCTTGACTTTGGGATGCCATTTGTTCTTTTCATTTTGTCTGATGTAAATATTGGCAAAAATCCCTTTTTGGTTAGTCTATGACACTTGCAGTCTTTTTTATAAACCTGACTGTTATGTAACGTTAATCTGCACATTGTTGGTTCCTTCATTGATTCCAATTAGTTTCAAGTTAATTATAATTTTGTTTTCCAAATCTCTTGAACAAAATAGAACATATTCTTTTCCCACAACAAATCTTCATAATGCTTTGGTAAATATTTTAGAAATGTACTTATATATATAACATCTAATTAACACTGCAATTTGTTTTGTACCTTGCACTTCCCAAATGAGATATCAAGGACATTTCTAAAAGGAACATGGAAAAAAATCACATTCATCGACAAACAAACTCAAAAAAGGTATAAGTGTCGCTTGATAACGGCAAAGAGAGCAAGTTACAAAAAATACTTAGGCGGTCAATGATGCAACTTTTGCCGAGAACATATGTTAGAGGTAGGTGATAAGCTAATTTTTTATGTAGAGAAGCCACCTAAAAATATGCACGTTCAAGTCCACAAATAAAGATTTGGTGTTCATGATTCGCAATTTCAACAGATCACCTTAACTCTAATCCTAGACAAGATTATCTTCAATCACCGATGCTACTTCTTTGTTTGATTTCATCTGATGTAAATATGGGTATCAATCCTTTTTTGGTAACTCTGCAACAACAACACTCTTTTTTATAATTTTGGATAATATGTAATCATAATTCACACATCATTGGTTCCTTTTTTGTTCCAATTGTTTTCATCCTAAATATTATCTCAATTCCTAATCTCATAAACTGATTATATGATCTCTAAATCAGTTCATACATATTTTATGATGAATCACAATGTTCCGTCGTTTTAACATCTTTTCTTTCGAAGAATTTTTTTTATGCCGTGATTATCTAAGGTTATTATTTTACCTTATATAAACATTAAATGTAAAAGTGTGGAGGGAAAAATTAGGTTAAAATTAGAGCTTACATTTTGCATAAATTAAATCTAGGGTTAATATAGTAAAGTCACGCGAAAAAATAGGTTAAATCTAGGGTTAATATTGTGTCACAGGTTAACATTTAGAATTAAGAGATGTCATTTTGCATAAATTAAATCTAGGGTTAATATAGTAAAGTCACGAAAAAATTAGGTTAAATCTAGGGTTAATATTGCGTCACGGGTTAATATTTAGAAATAAGAGATGCCATTTTGCATAAATTAAATATAAGGTTAATATAATTTGTTTAGTAAAATTAAAGAGAAAAATTAGGAGCGATTTGTTTATTTTGATTTCCCTAACAATTAACGTTAATATTTTGATTAAATTAAACATGGTTATTTAAATAGGGTTAATACAGTAAAATTAAGCAAAGAAGTTAGGTTAAATCTAGGGAAAAAATTTACGTTCGGGTTAACTTTAAGAAATAAAATAGGTTAAGTATAGAAAGACGGGTTAACATTTATAAGTAAGAGATTAAGTTAAGTATAGCGAAACGGGTTAACGGTTATTCCTTTCCAAAAAAACAGCATATAATTGGGAACATCATTTTATTTTACTTTAGATAAACATTAAATGCAAAAGTGTGGAGGGAAAAATTAGGTTAAAATTAGAGATGACATTTTGCATAAATTAAATCTAGGGTTAATATAGTAAAGTCACGCAAAAAAATAGGTTAAATATAGGGTTAATATTGCGTCAAGGATTAACATTTAGAAATAAGAGATGACATTTTGCATAAATTAAATCTAGGGTTAATATAGTAAAGTCACGCAAAAAAATAGGTTAAATCTAGGGTTAATATTGCGTCACGGGTTAACATTTAAAAATAAGAGATGACATTTTGCATAAATTAAATCTAGGGTTAATATAATTTGTTTAGTAAAATTAAGGAGAAAAATTAGAAGCGATTTGTTTATTTTATTTCCCTTACAATTAACGTTAATATTTTGATTAAATTAAATAGGGTTAATACAGTAAAATTAAGCAAATAAGTTAGGTTAAATCTATGACAAAATTTTGCGTTCGGGTTAACTTTAAGGAATAAAAGATTACAATAGTTGTTATGTTATTTTTTATGTAGTGCTTTAGGCTCTGTGTTGCAAAATTTTGGTTTACGCAGTTTTGATTTTCACATTTATAAATGACATAATTTTCTGTAATTTATAAGATTTCTCATTCGAAACTAAATTTTAAAAAAATACGTTATTCAAATCGCATGGGTTTGTAACTACTTTTGAAGACAACTAAAATAAAACTATAAAAGATTAAAAAAAAAACTATAATTCTGGTCACCAACTAATTACTTGGTATAAAGAGTACATATTGTGATTACTTAGCGGTTCCCATTTCTCGAGATAAAATGATGATTCAAAATAGGTGGAAAATTATTTTAAATTGCTAAGGTATGTAATTTTATTTTATTTATGATCAACTTTGTTCTTAAACTTTTTACGACATAAATTTTATGTTCATATATTAAAGTTTATATTTTATTGTTCTTTTTAACGACCCACCCAGAACTTTTTTCTGACTCCATCGCTACGTTTTTTCATCTAAAATACTCCTATCCTAACCGTTTCTATTCCCTCCATCAAGGAGTTTTCGTCTCGGTCACGATCTCCCCACAACGTAAAATAAAAACATAACAAAAAAAATTTCCGTAAAACAAATTAAAATGAAAACATTATTGTATGTTTTGTGACAAACAATAAACATTAAAAATATGAATTAGACAAGTTTTTTTTCCTATAAATATAATAAATTTTGAATTAGGTCTTTAAAAAATAAAATGAGATGTTTTCGTTCTCAAAAAAAAATTGTTTTGTTATCGGTCTTTAATAGATATAATTTTGATATTTTTTAACATAATATGAACGTACAAATGTTGAACATAATAAACAGACATAACAAGGACATATTTTGAACATAAAAGAGTCATAATCTTATTTATATGAACATAAATTGGTATTTGGAACAAAAAAAAAAACAAGTGAAGATGAAAACATTATGTTTTATTTTTCAGAGACTAAATGCAAAATTATCTATTTCTTTAGAGACGAAAAACTTATTTGAATCTAAACATATTATCGGTTATTGCGAAACAATCTACTTTTGATTCAAACATTAGGCAAATTAATGTTGATGACTACGCCAAACATACCATAAGAATAAGTCAAGGATAAATGCAACATTTCTTCTTAATCATATATGTTCGAATTAGTTAAGATTTGTTAGCTTAATCTCTGTGAGCTTAACTCAGTTAGTAGAGATATTATATTTTATATGCAGGAGTCGAAGTTCGAACCCTGGACACTTCATTTTTCTACAATTAAATTATGTGAGTTCTAGCCACTAGACTATTTGATAAAAAAATAAAAAAAGATTTGTTAGCTTAATTGGTTACGGTCACTGTTTAAAGCGTACTTGTTTTTGTAATCAACTTTTCTCATTCTATCCAATTTTAAATGATCAAATTTCTTCTCAATTTATTTGTCTTTGTTGGATTCTACATGCATCTTAACATCATGTGTGACCACTTGAATATGCAAAATATATAGATTTTTTTTTCGCAAGACCAATTTTTGAACTTATTATCAAACATATATTAGTTCAGTTGGTATAGACAATACATAATATATATATATATATATATATATATATATATATATATATATATATATATATATATATATATATATATAAGATCTGGGGTTCAAACTCCAAACACTATCAAAAAAACATATATTAGCTCATATGAACAAATCACATGTTCGGTAACAATTTTTTCACCAGCTAATAGTATTTTTTAAGTAACTTATAGTTTATTGATAAGCTAACTTCATGTAGCGTTAGAACTTTTAGTTTATTATTTTGTTCCTCAATTTTTAACCTTATCATATTAATGGAAAAATAAATAAATATTAATTAAAAATATATTTCAGATCATTTCATATTTATCAATTAGTTCAACAATCTATTTTACAAAACATTACAAATTTAATATGTTAACTTGTCTTTTTTTGTTTGTTGCATATTCGTTAACTTGTCTTTTTTTGTTTGTCAACTATCTATTATTTTTGCCAACAGGAGCCATAATATATTTTATCTAATCACTTATATCATAATTAACCCCTTAGAAGAAGTCAAAATAGTCACATAAAATATGATTTTTTTTTTTGCAAATCAAATTCTCTTCATTAAAAAACTTGACACATTCATGTAGTCAATACATTTGTAGATGTTTGATCGAGATTGAAAGATTTAAATTTTAGGGTAGATTTTGATTACACTTAAAGTTAAAATCTAATTAACCGATCGATTTTGAGTTGGTAATTACAAATGTGTTAACGGCGTAAATGCATCAAAATTAGGACTATAGATACACATATACTCATATATATATATATATATATATATATATATATATATATTTTGGGTGGGTGAAAACTGAAAACACAAGATACGATTTGTAGCTAGATGCCTACATATCTCGACACAACCTAGGAGTGCAGATAGAAAATAAATTATACAAATGTAGCAACAAAATTACGGCACACAGCACAGTGGAAAGAGAGTTAAATTGGAACATGACGTTGTACATGTCCTCCGTCCTAGCAGCGGGGTCCGAACGGGGTCATCACGAGACAGACACAGACTATACCCTAACCTAACCTACAAAAATTGAGTAAACCATACTATAAGTGGAGTTGATTGAACTGTGGGACCATACTAAGGACCGTGAAAGCATGGTGCATGTGATCATTTTCCTCCAAAGGCAAATAAAGGTGTACCTTAGAACGGGACGGGGTTGATATTTGATCAAATATGTCACCTTCATGGGGTCACAATTATTCAAATATAACGTGCTTCTTTGTTATACTACTACTCCCACATGCATTATAACGTGCTAATCTACTCTTTTCCCACCTTCCAAAAATAACGGAACTCATTATCTTTATTACAAAATTATTGAAATTGAAAATTACTTGTTTTTTGATAAGGAGCACAAAGAAAGAAGAAGAAGATTAAAGATAGATACATACTCATCTATTCTTAAAGACTTTTTTTTTTTTAGTACAAGACGACTTTTAATTATAAACAAAACTATGATGATCTACATACATGATCCAAAGCAAACAATTCATTAGAAAGGGGTGGAACGGACTTGAGGGTTGGAGTATTGGTGTCCTCTATAGAGATAGAATTCATGTGGGTCTAAGCCACATATGAGGGTTGATTGACCCTATAGCCCCTTAGTCTTGACGAGAGGCTATTGTTCACAATAGAAAAAGTCTCATATTGATTGAGAATCAAGAGTAACGATAGCTTATAATTAAACACTCACATTCCTCCACTCACACACACAAGAACAACTTTTTATCTAAGGACAAAATCATGAGTACTTATGCACAAGACTCAAAGTATAGACATTAAATAAGAAAAGTATGTGATAGCAGCCGTGATGGATCCATGATTTTTGAATAGTGGGAGCACTATATATAAAAATTTGTAACATTAGTAATTATCCTTTACGATTATTCATATTATGGAAACTTTGAATGATTTTCTCATTTTCAATATCAATAAAAAGAAACTTTTCTCTGTATGAATAACTAAACAATCATTTAATCAGTCATCTCCGACTTGATTTCGTATCCAATTTTTCATAATAGTTTGAGATATTTGATGATAAGTGCGGGCCAAGAAAGAAATGATTTGTGATAAGTGTGGTTCATGTGATTAAAATGTCAACTATTAGTACATTATATAACCAAAAAAATGGTTTCTAAAAACTTTGTGTGGGCACAAGCCCACAAACTCTACAACATGTATCTGTCCCTGATAGCAGTTGGAAAATATTGTATAAACATTATACTACCTAAAAAAATTGTTCAAAAAACTTTGTGTGGGCACAAGCCCACAAACTCTACAACATGCATCCGTTCCTGATAGCTGTTAGAAAAAATTGTATAATTAATAATTCACAGATGCTTCACTCCATCGTATATGCCAATTAACAAAATCTTGGTAAAACCACAATTGTTTTTATTTCATTGTACGTTATTTTTTATTTTTGTATATATCATATCTTTATTTTAGATTTTGATTTGGTTTTACGTTCATTTGTTTGTTTTTCAATCGTCCATTCCATGGCGGTGGATGGTAGTGTTCGCCCGACTTTAGAAGGGGTGTTGTTTGATATGTTAACGGAGGAGGAGAACTTGTCTTTGATTACGCCTTTTATGGAAGAGGAGATTGAGGAGGTTGTGAAATAAAGTGATGGGAATAAGAGTTCGGGTCTGGATGGTTTTAATTTTGCTTTCATCAAGAGATTTTGGTATTTGATGAAGGATGAGGTGAGAATTATGTTCGATCAATTCCATGCAAACGAGTCGATACATAAAGGTTTACTAGCTTACTTTGTGTCTTTTATTCCAAAAGTTTCTTCACCAATGACTTTGAAAGACTTCCGACCAATTTCTTTGCTTGGTTGTCTTTATAAGCTTCTTGCAAAGGTGTTGGCTAGAAGATTGGCTAGTGTTATGGACTCTATCATTTCTAAATCTCAATCGGCTTTCATTAAGAGGAGGAACTTGGTGGATGGGGTTCTAGTTGCTAATGAATTGGTGGATTTTGCGAAGAAAACAAAGAGCGAATGTTTGGTTCTTAAAGTTGATTTCGAAAAAGCTTATGACTCGGTTGATTGGAGATTTTTGGAATATATGATGAAGCGCTTGGGCTTCGGTAGTAAGTGGGTGGCTTGGATGAAAGCATGTGTCTTCGGAGGTAGTATGTCGATCCTTGTCAATGGTAGCCCGACGGAGGATATCAACATCCAACTAGGCATGGCAATGGGGCGGGGTGGGGACGGGTTTTACCTTCCCCGTCCCCATACCCGATTCTCGTATACTTACCCGTTACCCTATCCATACCCAACGGGGATGAGAAATTGAATCTCATTCTTGTCCCCGACGGATTCGGGTATCCCCGCCCCATCCCCGTCCCCGCATTGAATATTTTTTTAATAAAAAATAGAATTTTTTTTTGCATCCCCAAGAGCAACGTTGTAATACATTATCCAACAATAACCTCACTTTCACATTTGTTAGACAAAATGATTTAGTTGATCCTTTAAATATCAATGGTAGTTTTTATTAACATGACAATTATCAAACAAAATAACATAACATATCAACATAAAATAATTTTTTACATTTGGGACGGGTTTGGGTATGGGTTCGGGGTGGGTACCTATATACCTGTTACCCGTCCCATACCCGTGTTTTGAGATCGGGGAAAACTCATACCTATACCCAAACCCAGTCAAAATGGGGAAAATCCGCCAAATTGAGTTTGGTTCGGGCGGGTAACCACATGTATGGGTTTTGTTTCCATGCCTACATCCAACCATTCTTAAGCAAGGTGATCCTTTGGCACCTTTCTTGTTCTTAATGGTGGCGGAAGGCTTTGGTGGTTTGATGAGGAATGCGGTGAGACTCAATTTGTTTGAAGGTTTCCATTTTAGGAGGGATGGGATGGTAATATCTCATTTACAATACGCGGATGATACAATATGTTTTGGAAGGGCGACGGTTGACAATCTTTGGACCTTGAAGGCCTTGTTGCAAGGTTTCCAATTGGTGTCGGGATTGAAAGTGAATTTTTCGAAAAGTAGCTTGATAGAGATAAATGTACCAACGGACTTCATGGATATGGCGTGTAATTTTTTGGGTTGTAGCGAAAGCAACCTACCTTTCAAGTATTTAGGCCTTCCGATAGGGGCCAATCCTAGAAGTGTTTCAACTTGGGAACCTTTATTGGAACATGTTACTAAAAGGTTGAATTTTTGGTGGAACAAGTTCTTGAGTTTTGGGGGTAGAATTGTTCTTCTAAACTCGGTGATTAATGTCATCCCAATTTTCTATCTTTCTTTTTTGAGAATGTCGGTGAAGGTGTGGAGGAGGTTGGTTAGAATCCAAAGGGAGTTCCTATGGGGCGGGTGGGGGGAGGGAAGAAGATTAGTTGGGTTAGATGGAATAAAGTGTGTCAACCTAAAAATAAGGGGGGCCTTGGCATTAGGGACATTAAGTTAGTAAACTTAAGTCTTTTGGCTAAATGGAGATGGCGCATTATTCACAGTGGAGATGCTCTTTGGAAGGAGGTTTTGAGAGAAAAGTATGGCGATAGAATACATGATCTTTTAGATGGGGATGATGGTGATTGGCCTAGATATACCTCTACATGGTGGAAAGACATAGTCACTTGAAAGATTTGGCTTATGTTACAACAATGGCTTGATGTGTGTTTTATAACACCACCTAATTTGGTCTCTCATTGGATGTGTTGGTATGGCACAGCTGCTTTTAGAAAGGATCTTAAAAGGGGAATGAGTCTCATTTGGCATACCGCCGTGTGGGCTATTTGGAATGCTAGAAATAACGTAATTTTCAACAACGGAGTTTTTAGGCCGGATGAAGTTGTGGAGTTTATTCAAGTGTTGTCTTGGAAGTGGAGTCTTGCTAGATTGAAGATGCCGGCATGTTTGCTTTATGAGTGGAAGTGGAATCCGACAATCTGTTTGTGCAGGAAACAATAGGAGGTGGTTGTTGGGTGAGACAGGTGTTGCTGTTGCTGTTGCGCTGGTACTGCTGTGTGTTTTTGCCTGCTGGTTTTTTGGTGTTGTTTCTGTTCTGCTAGCAGATCGGGTGCCTCTGTTGTTTTGTACCTTGCCTGCCGAGTTTGGGGTTTTGGTTTGGAGGCTTACTGTTTTTGTTGTTTTTCATTAGGTGATGTGTTTTTTATGCTTCATATTTGTATCATATCTTCCTCATTGTTTCGGAAATAGGAGTTAGGGGTTTTTTTATCGAGTAGGCGTTTGGTGGCGCAAGGTTGTTGTTATAAGGCCTTCATGTACTCTTTTTCCTCCTATTGCGGACTAAGTGCACCTTGTGCTGGTCACGCTTAATAATATTAGCTGATTAAAAAAAAATATATATCATATAGCACTGGCGAATATTTTTCTTTTCGTAGAGAATTGCTCTATAGGTACCTTCAAATGTTCACAGAACATCTTAAAATGCCAAAAATACCTCATCGAGTCTTAATTTTCGTTCGTTTGTGATTGAGTCCTATTTCTCGTTTTCTTTTTAGATCGCTTTTTTTTTTTGCCTTAAAAAGTTAATAGAATCTAATCAGAAGA
Source organism: Medicago truncatula (assembly GCF_003473485.1). Lineage (NCBI taxonomy): Eukaryota > Viridiplantae > Streptophyta > Magnoliopsida > Fabales > Fabaceae > Medicago > Medicago truncatula. Next base: position 55,668,469 of record NC_053045.1, on the reverse strand, counting down.
GAACGGAAATTATGATCCAAAAGATACATTTTTTTTATATTTTGAAATGTCTGTGAGCAATTGAAGATGTCTAAGGAGCAATCAGAGTAGAAAAATGGAGTATGAGCGAGTTGAATAACAATAAGGCCCCAAACACTTGTGCTATTGGGCTCTTATCTCAACCTCTTGTAGTGATTTCATCCCATCCCATACCTCATGAAGGTTTCTTTTTAGACCTCTTCATATCTCTTTAGACCCTCTAAAATTATGAAATTGCCCTTAACACGTCATGTAGATAACTATTGGATGTTATTTTAAAAAAAGAAATTAATTTTGTATGTCCGCTAGATAACTATCGGATGTTCATTTTAAAAAAATTCCATTTTGTTCGTTTGATTGATAACTACCGGATGTTCGTTTTTAAAATTTCCATTTTGTACATCTGGTGGATAACTACCGGAAATTCATTTTAAAAATCTTGATTTTGTTCCTCCGATAGATTGCAGTTTTTAACTAGTTACTTCTTATATTGCACTCAACTTGAATATGCTTCTAAATCTTGTGATTTTTGAGCGATTTTTTGCGTTTTCATCACAATTAATAGAACAAATAGTGTCAATCTGCACTCAATTGGATGATGTTCGTTTGTTATGTAAAAAAAAAAATATATATTAAATGGGCAATAATCAAGTATTTATTTATGGGAGGTACAAAATAAATTTTTTAAAATGAACATCCGATAGTCATCTACTGGAGGTAGAAAATGAACATGCGGTAGTTTTCTAACTACCGGATGTACAAAATAGTTTTTTTTTTTTTTTAAATGAACATCCGATAGTTATCTACTGGAGGTAGAAAATGAAATTTTTTAAAATGAATATGCGGTAGTTTTCTAACTATCGGTTGTACAAAATAGATTTTTTTTTTTTTTTTTTTTTTTTTTCAAAATAAATATCCGGTAGTTATCAACATAGCATGTTATTAAGAGTAATTTCGTAATTTGAGGAGGCCAAAAGAGATATGAGTGGGCTTAAAAGGAAATCTTCATAGCTCTTGTCTGAATGGTAGACCAAAGTCCTTTTCTTTTCTTTTTCCAAGTATCACACAATTCTTGCTAAAAATTTCAACAACTTCTTGTTGTGACTAAATTTATAAATAGCAATCCAGGAAGTAATTCATACATAATCACAAGTTAAATTTAGGTAGCATTGATGCCAAGTTTTAGGTTCCAAATTAGAGTACTGGCTAACCGGCTACAATTGAGAATGAAAATAGAGGAAAACATATCTCTCAACTTTGAGGGTTATGGAACATTTGGAAAACGTAAATCTAAGATAAGTTCATCTTTTAAGTTGGTTCTGTAACGATGAATTATGTTCCATATAAAAAATAAATTATCAGATTACAATAACAATAAAATTATCAGATTGCCCAAGAAATGGATTTGTCCATCTAGTATTGAGTGAGGCGTAGGAGAATTAAGTATTCAGCTTATGCAGACTATGCGACTCAATAATAGTTAAATTATTTTCTTCATGTATTTTAATGTTTCCACCTGATTCTGGTGACTCTGATGTATATTGGTATATTAATATCACAACATTTATGTCACAAACTATTTATATTGGTATTTGGAACGCGTCCTGTATGTATGTTTATTACAAATTTGGTTGAATGTTGAATGAGTTTTAGTTTGAATGGGTATGAATTTGTGTTAATGTGTTGAATTTGAATGTGTTTTAGTATGTGTTGTGTTTGAGTGTGGAATGTCTAATAATACCAAACGTAGCCTTATGTTAGTGTTCGACTTTTACATTATGTTTTAAGGTGGATCGATCGGGTCATAACTCCCAATCTTGGATCGGTAGTATAGCTTTTGAGGGATTCGACGACACTCAACTCTGGAACTACGGCCGGCGATCGGGAGTTTTGAATTGAGATGAGTATTTTTTTTATTTTTGTATTTAAGGGGTCTATGAGCAATGGAATTGTGTTATAAAACAAATTTCTTATATCCGAAGTTTCATTTTCATCCTATACACTTTTAAATCTCTTGCACAAATTATCCATCCGTATTGGAAAACAATAATTTCTTTTTATTTTTCTGATTGAAAATGAAAAATTTAGAGGATGTAATTTTTAAGAAAATGGTAGGGGTAAAAGTGTTGATGGTTTGCTCAATAGCCCCTCAAAGTTGTTCATTTGGTTAAAAAAAGTTGATTGAGAGTTACATCCAATCAAATTTTACACATAGCAACTTATGATTTAGAGTTGCGACCCAAATTGAGGTGTGTATCAAGTAACTTTTAGATTATTACTTTTTCCATCGTATCAATTTTTCGTGCGTCTTATTTTTTTTTAACAAAAATGCCCATATAGTTTCAAATTCTATCGGATGTGTTTGGATAATAGAATCTGAAATATGTTTATATATAAATAGCCATCAAAATTTCTTTCATTTCAAATGTTGCAAATTTCGCTTTTAAAAACAACCAAAAGACAAAGTAAAAAATGATAAAACATATCAAATAAAAAAAATATAAAAATATCACTAAAAAATTCTGAAATTCAATTAAAACTAATGCAATTTTTTTTGGATTTTTCTAATAATATGAAAATTTTGAAAGAAAAAAAAGCGTTTAAAGATGAAATTTTGGATTTTGAGGGGCAGAATCACATAGGAACTCCCATATGCGAGAGTCTCAATCCTTGATTATTTTCTAATTTTATGGAAAAGTTTCAAAGTAATTTGATCAGGTAGTCCGAAAATCGAATTTTCAACTAGGACAAGGTGGGAATAATTAACAATGATCTAAAATACAATGATGGATGTTAGAATGATTAGTATGGTTCATAAATTGATCATCTATTTTACAAATAAACTCAATCTTTGTGTTGATATGGTCGAGATAATATAATCGGAAATATAATAGTTACTCTATCCTTTTTTTTAGAGGATAATACTTAATCTATCTTGTACGGAAAAAAAGTGCTTATTCTACCTAAATATTCATCTTAACCCCACATGTATATCAGTCCCGCGTTATTTTGAATCTCTACAAGCCAGTTATTCTTCTTCTTCTCTTCCTTCTTCAGTCCCTTTGATCATAATCATAATGTCAGTCACTTTTCCTCTAACATCCAAAAGGAGAAGATTAACCCAGCTTTATTCCACGGTATCATATTTTTTTTTTCATGTTTATTTGATTTTATTTGTGAATCAACATTGATGATGTGTTAAAGGGTGATTGTTGAAGAATCCAACCTTTTTGTTGATTTGATTGAACATTGGTTTTGAAGAATGATTCACTTTCAAGTTTCAGCACTGGATTTTCTTTGATAAATTAATTCTTTAGGTTCCTCTTTTTCTGATATCTTGAAATTCTTTCACAAGAAATAGGTTATTCATTGTGTTTCTTGCCCTAAATCCTTTACTGCATTTAACGATTTTTTTCTCTATTGTGCTTTACGGCAACAGGCTACAGTTGCAGCGATGAATGAAAGATTTGGACGAGAGATTCATGTTTTTGAAACATCTTCACTTTCTCCATCACAAAATTCTACAACAAACAAAGGTAATAGCAAGTTAGCTTTGACGGTTTTTAAGCCCTCCGATAAACGAGCATTTATAATTTCAAGTTTGTAGATATAATCTTTCTAATGTATCTTTCTTGATTATGTTTATATGTGTTGTTGGTATTTATTTCGAAAGAAGACGAGACCGATGAGTTCTATGAGTTGACTGATAATGATTATTACAAACTCTTGTCTACTAAAAAGGAAGGTAAAATTGATCCTCATCCTTGTATTTGATGAATAGATGACTCTATAGTTTAGATATAGTTGTTGTCAAGGGATGTGTCCTTTAAATATCCCCTTCATGACATTGTTATTTAAATGATGCATTATATGTATAGATAAAGTTTTGAAGACTCGAAATCTTAGAGAAGCAGAAGTCGCAGCTTGCAGGCCAAGGATAACCAAGGTAATTAGATTTTTCTGATTTATATATATTGACAAAATCAACAAGGGGTAATCTTATCTTATCATTTGGTTTGATCTTGTTTTTTAGGCTATAATTAGAGTTCGTTTTCCTGATAATCACACGTTGGAAGCTACATTTAATCCATCAGAAACTATCCAAAGTTTAGTTGATCTACTCAATAAAGTGATTGCACAACCAGAGAAGCCATTTGATTTATGTAAGCATGTTATATCCTGCAACTTTTAACTTATCTCACAAGTGTTGAAATTTGATTTTATTGCGCACTGAACTTAAACGAATCACATGTGCTTTTTATTATGCAGATACGACTACGCCCAAAAAGAAGCTGATCAAAGATGTTTCACAGGATTTCTATACTGCTGGATTTTGTCCTGGTGCCATTGTGTACTTTTCATATGATGTTTCAAAAGGTGAGTTCCTTGTGTGAGAAGGATTATTTTCCAGAAATGTCTCACTTTGTGATTTTATAGTTTGATTTATGATACATGTTCAGTTGTTCATGTCTATCTAGTGGGAAATGCTTTCTGATTGATGTTCATTCCTTTGTCAACATTTCTGTTAGAACTATTGTTCTGTACAGTGATAGCTTTAGATATGAAAAGTAAAAACACTTCTATTAAGCACCTAGAATTTGACTAGAATGCGACTGTTCAAAGCAAAGTATCTTAAATAGGTTTTTAGAATTCTATTAAGCACTTCTGACAACACATGTAACTCAGGATCTTCATACTTCCTTGACAATGCATCTGCCACCGTTCGAAGCCCTTACCTTATAGATGATATCAAACTCATACCCTAGCAATTTAACTAACCAATTATGTTGGCTCTGACTGTGTGGTTATTCTTTCTTCTAACAAGTATCTTAAACTCTTCTTGTTAATGCACACTTGAAATTTCCTTTCAAGTAGATAATGCTGCTATATTTGTTGTTAATTTATCTTTACGCCTACATATTTTGAGTCAGTCCTGATTTCTGTGTACTTTCCAAGAAATTGCTGCATGTTACTACTATACAACAATGATGTTAAAACTGAATCCCGTTATTTTATTTCAGTGTCGTAACTTCCATATTTTATTCTATTACCGGCAAATGTTAATATATTAGTTATGTTAGTATTTTCTCTTACACGATGTTTGAACTCAGATTCTCTAAGCTCTATGATATATTAACTTGGTATGAATGGTATATACTTAGGTGATAGCAACCATGATGGCCCTTACTTATTAGAAGGGGTGATGTCCTTGAAGGGTTTGGATGGATGTTGCTAATGATCAAGGTGGTGCCTCTTGAGCCTGCAACACATCAATCACTTGCTTCCGAAGAACGAAAACCTACCGAGAAAAAGCTGGTTAAACCAAAGTGGTTAAAAATGCGATATCACTTTGTCTCAATTGCAGTTTAGAGGTTGGTTGATGTAGGCATATCCCTTGTTCTGTCCTAGTATGTTTGTTTGCTCTATGGTGATTTTTTCTTGTGGCTAATTTTAATTCGACATATGGTTCTTAATTTAGTGACTTAATCATGCTAATTAAATCCAAGAGATTGCACAATACTTTAGTTACATTCTCTTCTGATGTTTTTTAATTAGACTTCTTATCTTTTCTTCTTCTTCAAATAAAAGGGAAAAAAATTGTGAATGAATTGCCACTCTTTTACTACAACTCTCTTCGTTATCTAAAAAAAAGGGAACTAAAACAGTTAAGATGAATGAAACATTACCTTTGCCAACAGTTTTCATTTTCAAGAGGGAAGTGTAAGGACAATTTGACAGTTAGAAATCACAAAATACAAACAATTTGATGCAGTGAAACTTATTCAAAATTGGATAACAAAATGTTAATTATAGTAACTGTTATTGATGAATCCAACTATGTTAAGAATGAAGTCCTTACGCTTGATGCGAATCTTGAACTTATGTCCTTATACCGGTTGAACCAACCGCAAAACTTGAACTCACGCCCTTACGCGATGTATTTGTCAACTTCTTACAAACTGAATCACATACGATGACTGATGATGTTATTTAACATCAAGGATATCATGGTTCAAATTTGTCTGAGTGTTTACTTGGTCACAATGTTATGGATGTGTACATTTAGATTTTAACTGGATGTCGATTATTGTTTGTCTATTATCCTTTTTTTTTTTTTTTACTTTTCCTGTGTGAAATTAATATTGCGCTAAATTTGTTTGTGTTATGTATGATGTCTTGATTTGGTATGATAATATATTAGAATTTTCTGACAACATTCAATATATCCTTTGTACCTACAACTTTCTTCTTTTAATTAGTAGAGTGAATAATGAATTAAGAATACAAAAGTTGCAACTACAAAGGATATTAAGAAATAATTCAAAGAATAAAGGAGAGGGTGCCGTGAGAATAGAAGTAAAACTTTTTAGTACTATATTTTTTCCTCTTTAAAGGGATAAGTGAATAATAAAGTTTCTTAAAAATAAAAAAAATAAAAAAGTGAATAAAGAAGTAATAATAAGAAAGTTGTAGCTACAATTATTTTATTTGTGACGATTGTTCATGAGACATCTGATGTAGAAGGAGATATTCTTTCATGATCACAAGATCAAATCAATAATATTTGGACACACACACATAAAAAGATTTTCCTCAAAATATTCAATCATCTTTTTTATCAATTTCCTTCTTATTATTAAAAAAATATTTTTTTATGTGTGTGTGACCAAACACTTTTTCTTTGATCTCGTGACCATATTAGAATTTCTCATGTAGAAGGTGGTTGTCCTTAAAATGAAAGTTACATTCATAAAATTAGTGAATTTCTATTTATTTATGTATTCTTTTAATACTAGTTTACCAGTTGTATTAAAAGTTTCGAAGTTTGATTAAATTCAGATTATTTTTTTGAACAAGTTGAAACTCAGATTTTATTGTTTATACTTTATTATGTTTGTTGTTACACTAATCTACTTTTGTGATTGCTATAAACCAATATGATGATTCATCGTTGTTTTAGGACCCATCCTATAGTGATACTAGCCGATGGTTTGATTAGAGACGACCGATTATTTGTATCGAAAGTTTTTTTAATAATGGTGGTTTGTTGATCATGTGGCTAGAAGGTTGGAGATGGAGATGATACGTTGTTTTGGTTTGATAGGTGGTTAGGGGATGTTCCTTTTTGTGTTCGTTTTTGTAGACTGTTTGAGTTAACAGAGAATAAGTTCATGTCTGTGGCAGACTTGTTTTCTGTTGATTCGGAGCAGCCGGGAGTTATGTGGAGGTGGAGACGTCGTTTGTGGCAGTGGAAGGAGGAGATGTTAGCGGAGTGTAGGGCTTTACTTCTTGATGTTCTTTTGTTTCCGAATGTTTCAGATAGATAGGTTTGGTTTCCTGCTCCGTCAGATGGATACACTGTTAGTGGTGCTTATCATGTGCTAACCTCTCAGGACCACTCTGGTGCGACTACTGATGCGGAGTTGGTGTGGCACAAACAGGTTCCCTTGAAGATTTCAGTTTTTGCATTGAGATTCCTCCAGGATCGTTTACTGACGAAGACTAATTTGATTGCTCGACGGGTGTTATCGAATGACATGTCCTTATGTGTCGCTGGATGCGGTCATCCGGAAACGGCCCAACATCTATTCTTGTTGTGTAACACTTTTGGTTCGCTTTGGCATATGGTGCGTGGTTGGATTGGTTGCTCGGGGGTGGATGCTGATAATTTATCTGACCATTTTCTTCAGTTTACTTATTTGACAGGTGGTGCTAAGTCTAGACGTTCTTTTATGCAACTTATTTGGCTTCTCTGTGCCTGGGTTGTGTGGAATGAACGAAATAATCGTCTGTTTAATAATGTAATAACTCTCATTTCCCGTTTGTTAGACAAGGTCAAGATGTTGTCCTTAACTTGGTTGAAAGCTAAAAAAGCTACTTTTGTGTTTGGTACTCAGCAGTGGTGGTCATGCCCTCTTGTGTGTTTGGGTATAGGCTGATGTAACTCTGTTGGGTTGGTTGTTTTGTTGTAACTCTTGGTTCCTGTTGTAGTATCTATAGCACACTTTGTGCGTTAGGGACTGCATTGTTATATAATTTCATTTTGGCTTTTTCAAAAAAAAATAATGGTGGTTAGATATGTCTCGTTGATGTGTATTGTCAACAGTAGTGTAAGTGTATATAATGAATGAGTTGTGATATTTGTACAACTATATCTAACAACTTTGATGACAACTTTTATTTATTCAATTTCTATTGGTCCAAAACAATAGAGAGAGAAAAAGGAAGAGAGAGATTAAGAATATAATGTGAGTATGAGAGAGAAAGTTATCAAAAAATTGTTAAAAAGTGGATGTACATATATCATTTCTCAAAAAAATTCATTTGATGTGGAGCATATCAAGATGTTTGAATGGATTCACACTTACATGGGAGATTATTGGTGTATTAAGTGGAACTTTAAAAGTCTCTTTTTGAATACAAAATGGAGTTGAGCATCAAATAAATGAGATGGACTGCTTGTATACTAAATGGACTAAGGTTTTGAGCAATATGTGATATTTGATATATTAGCGTAACTGCTCTTAGGTCTTAACCTAATATAATGATTTAGCGCCGTTTTAGAACTTCCCTTATGACCCAACAACTTATATATTTTTTTTTAAAGAATTTATACCACGTTGTGATTTATGAAGAATAATACTATCACTTAAATTTATTTTAGTAATTTGACTTCGCTACGTCGTTACATCACAATATTAATACACACACTCTCAAAGTTCAGTTTTTGGCAACGTTAAATGTTTAGTCAAGACAAGACTAGTGACATCGCAACAATAATTGGTCCTTATTTAAAGTTTTGGGATTCCTTAATCTTTGAGATTTACATATCTTGTCTTGTCTTGAATTGAAAGAGAAAAAAATCACAGCTCACGCGGTTTGTGGGGATAAAAAAAGCACCACCACCAAACCTGCATAAACTTCTTTTTTACTATAGGAACTTTATTATTATCAAATTAAAAAAACATCAACCAAGAAAACTAAAAAGCATACAAAGTTTTGTATACTCTTCATTATCTCCTTATGTTATTCTAATATCTATCTAGTTCCTTGCTACCTTCCTCATCCTCTTCTTCCTTATCCTTCATCTCTTGTTTGTAATATTAATATTTTTGGCCAAAACATGGTTCTTGCTACACTTTTGCTAGCGGTTCTTTTCATTGCTGGCCTCATAAATATAATCTTTTACATACCTACCAACAAAATTCGTGCTTTTCTTCAAATCATTTTTCCCACTAACAATAGTAATGTTAGTAAAACCAACTTGGTTACAACGACCAAGTTGGAAAAGGATGCTAATTATGGGAAGGAAGAACTCAAAAAAGTGTTTTCGACTTTCGACAAGAATGGTGATGGATTCATAACAAAGCAAGAGTTGAAGGAATCATTAAGGAACATAAGAATCTTCATGGATGAGAAAGAGATTGATGATATTGTTGGCAAGTTTGATTCTAATGGAGATGAGTTGATTGATTTTGATGAGTTTTGTTTGTTGACTAGTGAGTTTATGGGAGGAGGTGAAGGAGAGAAAGAAGGTGGTGTTGGTAGTAAGGAAGATGAATTGGAAGAATTAGAGGCTAATTTAAAGGAGGCTTTTGATGTGTTTGACAAAGATAATGATGGGTTAATTTCAGTGGAGGAGCTAGCTTTGGTACTTTGTTCTTTGGGATTAAGTGAAGGGAATAAGATTGAAGAGTGTAAAGAGATGATTAGGAAAGTTGATATGGATGGAGATGGTAATGTCAATTTTAATGAGTTCAAGAGAATGATGAAGAATGGGGGAGCAAATCTCTTTGCCACATAATTCATTTCAACCTCTACCATCCTTACCTCACTATCTATGATAACAACTTATCCAACCCTAGCACGATTTACATATATTTACATTCAATTACTTATTTTTGTAAATTATTAGTGATATCTAGTCTCGATATAAGTCTATATTTAGTGTGTGTAACAGTGTGTCATAGATGACAACAAAAACATCATTCATGTATATATTGCATAACACATAAAATAGACCTTTGATGTAGTATTTGTAAATATTTGATTAGTTTCCAAAGTTTTTTGATTTGTAACGTTTGACTCACTGTTCTTCTATCTTGGTTGATGTCTTTAGTGTTCAACACCTAAGAGTCTAGTTTTTCTTGTATTGTTTGGTCATTCTTTTTCCATTGATAAAAATACACACACCACTAGCTAGCTTGATTAAAGGAATGTCTTGGTCATGAAGAAAGGAAAGATAGATAAATGAAATTATATTCAATTTATTTAATTAAGTGTTGTTACTTCTCACTAACCTCAAATAGCAATCTTTTAAAATCAAACATAATCAATCAGGTTGAACCACGAACTGTTATATCTACGGTTCAATTATTTGAGCACTACAATTGTAATTTCATTTAATTTTGAACGATTTAAAATAATATAGTTATGATTTATCGATCTTTATCAGTTTAAAGTTCGATTCAATTTTTAAAACAATACAAAATAGGGACTAATTAAGAAAATAAAACATGTTTAAAGCCCATAAGATCAGCATCTTACGGGACTTAATAAAACATGTTTAAACCTATAGAAGATGAGTAAAAATTTGACGCGTGGCCTTAATTATCTTTATTCCTTGAGTGATAGTGTTGCATCGCATGTGTCTTTCTTCACTTCCTCAAAGTGCATCACCTAGAAAAGCAAAAGTGCACAGTTTTTTGAAGAAAAAAAGTTGAACCACTAAAAAAGTGATTGTTATTGTTTTAATTCAGTTTTTGAATTTCTTTTTTCACGAAATTTGAAACGAACGAATGGAAACATGTTGAAATGATTTAGTTCAATTCACAAATGGATTGATATTTTAAAAAATTTAATTTTAAAATCTTAAAAAAAAAATCAACTTTTTTCATTAAATTTCGTATACGATTAAAACAAGCAATCAAAATGTCATCGTAAACTTAACTCAGTTGGTATAAACAATGCATAAAATATACAAGATCCAAGATTCAAACCTGACCACCACAAAAAATAAAATAAAAATAAAAAGCAATCAAACTCCACTGAAAAAATATATATATAATCATTCTTTTTGAAGGAATTATATATAATCATTAAAAAACACATTAACACAACGTATTTATTTTCAGATAACATTACTAACATAGTTTCCTTCAAAAAATAAAATTACTGCCATAGTATGAAATAAAATAAATAATAATAATAATAATAATAATAATAATAAAAAGAAAAATTAATTGTTAAGTTTGGGTCTCACATGATCGATTTTGAGTGACGTGAAACTAGTATTTGATCAACATAGATTGAGTTGGATAGGTTTAATTTGGTTTGAACTCGATCATTGACGAAAATTGAACCAATTTTATTAGTTTGAATTGGTTCTTTACATGACATCAAAGCAAGACAACCAATTTATTTTACAAGAGTATTATTAAAACATTTCACAAGAGTGACAAACATTTATTTTACAACCAATTTTTAAAAATAACAATTGCAACCATTCAATTACACACAAGCATGTATCATACAAGGTGGTTCGAACCCATAAATATTTTTTCGAGGATTATTGCTCTGATACCATTACCCAAAAACATGGTACCTATCGAATCCAAACAACAAATTTTCATGATAAATTCAAATTAAACTAGTTACAAATGTAAAATACAATGTACTACAAACTTTTACCAATTCTGAGAGGGTTGTCCACAATCTGTTCGATATTTTGTTTCGGCCTAATACAAATGAATGATACATATAGTTTTTATAAATGGTTGATAAATTTGCGGTTATTGAATGTTTCATAGACAATGTTATGTCATGTGTACAAAGTGATTTTTTCCGCAGTGTTTGGACGTTCATTCTTCATTAGTTGGGGATTTTCATCTGACATATGCAACGCTCAACATTTTGATGGTTCACATATGTTTAAACATGACGTTCGTAATTGCTTTCAAGTGATCTAGTTGGTTACTATCTACGTCATTTGGAATGAATGAAGGTAGCTCAAATTTTTTGAAACAAAGATAATGGTTTGAGATCTGTGAAACAGATAAATATCTTTTTTGTAAATTAATTTTGTTATTTGAGTGGCCAATCACGTGAGTTTAGTGTCTCGATAAAAAAAACTCTTAGGTCGGGTGGTCGATATGACCAGACTTAATAAAACAACTTCTTAAGTCAACTGGTCAAACAAACAACTTCTTAAGTCAACCGGTCGATATCGATGTTAAGTCGGGTAAATAGATAACTGCCTTACGAAAGTTTGAAAGAATTGAGAAACTGCCACCGCGTCACTTCTTAAGACGGGTGGAAGCGCGAACCGACTTAAGCACGATTCTAAAAAGTGTTTTTTTTGTACTAGTGAAACTGAGCTTTTAAAGTCTCATTGTATCACGTCATAAAATAAATTGATGACATGACGTTAAGTGTGGAGAAGGGTTTTTCTTCAATTGTACTTCCTTTTCTCAAAACCCTTTGTTTGAGATATATTTTGTTCCCAAAACTTTGAGATTTTATGTTGTTTCTATCTTGATGTCATATTCTTAAGGATTTACACACATTTAATGTGGCCTTTGGTTCTTGGGAGTCTCTTACCTGTAACAAGTGGAAGAACTTTTGCTTGAGAAACTTGACTAGAGCTGACATTGATTGCCACCATTGTTATTTTCTGTTGAAAGCATGTATCTTCTCTACGTTTTGAAATTGATCAGGTTTGTATATGATACTTAATACTTAATTAGTGATGATAGAATGGAAAAAAAATGTGATTGACATGTACAAACCTGATTTATGTGAGAATGTTGCTTTTTGTTTAACGTTCTTTTGGTTCCAGTAGCTACCATAATTGCTCGCTTACTGGTCGCTTCTGGCTCGCTTAAGCAACCAAGCCCAAGAACTCATTATGAACGTTCACTTAGCGCTCGCTTAAGCGAGCAGTCATAGTTCTGCAGAAAAGATGTTACGGGTTTCAACCCTTTTTCACCCAAAATTCTCAATTTTGATCTCCCAATGCCCAAACGTGTTTCCAGAGGTTGTTTACAGGTCAACATAACTAAATTGATTCACAAGAACACAACAAACATGAAAACCATTGACATTTGAACCAATTCACCAATTTTACAAAACCATCAACAACAACTCATTTCTCATTAACAAATCATGAATTATGAACACTCAAGCCATGAATCATCAACAACAACGTCAATTGAACATGATTCTTATCATAATTCAACAACAACATAGCATAATTCATCAATTTGAGCATATTTCAACATATATCACTTTCTCATACTTTGAACTTGAAATTTCACCAACAACAATTCAATTATCACCAATTTCATGCATTCAAACATATCATCATAATTAGAGCACGAATTTTATCATTTATGAACAATTAATCATTTAATCATACAATAATGGAAAAATTACACTAAAATGATTATGATTGAATTCTAACCCCCTTACCTTAATTATCACCAATTCCTCGCCCAAGCTTCACTTTAGCTCCTAGGATCTCTACCAATTCTTGAATCTTCAAGCTTCTTCTTCTCTAACCCTTTTTCGTCTTCTCCTTCACTTTCTTTCTCTACCTCTCTCAAAATATCTTATGTAATGAAAAATAAATGAGATTTTCTCTTAAGACAACTCTTATATAGGCTATTTCTCTAATGGGTTTAACCCTAAATCCTCAATGGACTTAACCCACTCCAACTCAATTCTAAAATATTTCTACACTCACAACGGTAAAATACTATTAATGATCACTTAACGGTTAAATACTAACAACAGTCACTAAACGGTAAAATACTAATGACTACACTAGTAACTTAGCAAAATAATGGTTCTCACTAAACACTAAAATAATTCTCACCAAAATTACTAATTTTACCCTTGCTCGTAAAATGATCAAAATACCCCTGGGTCCAAAATGACTAAATTACCCTTCTAACGCGAAAACTCATGAAAATACACCCAATGATAAATAATCACACACAAGCACAAATAAACACTCAATAAAATAATTCTAACGAAAATCGGGCTGTTACAATTTTCACCAAGATACACAAAGTATTTGTTAAGTTGTGTCTTCAACTCATCGATTGTATCAGTCGGAGTTAAGAAAACTTTAATTGTCTTCTTGAAAGCAGATTATCGAACATGAGCTTTAATTTGTGCATCTTGAGACATGTTGAACTTCACAGAAGTTTATGAAACCTTCTAGCAATCATTCTTCAATGATTTGAAACAAAAATTTGTCGTGGGGGGGGCGGGGGGGATTATTTTAGGGTTTTTTTTTATGTGTAGGTGATGGATGAATAAGAGGTAGGGATGTATTGGTTTTAGAAATATCACAACGGTAATTAGCTACCACCTGATAGAAACCAACGGTAGTTAACTACCGTTTGGGGGCAAAATCGTATTTTTCAAAAAAACACATGTGAAAAAAGCAATATTCTTATGTACTTTTATTTCATGTCCACTTTTAGCACCGACGTTGTTCAAGGAAATATGATCTAAAGATGACAGAAAATTGGATTGATCCAAATTTCTTTGAAAATTGCCTTTCACACTTCACGCAATGCTAAGAAACACAATTAAATGATAAATTTAACCTCAAATTTCATCGGTCGTTAACTACCGCCAGTCAAAATTCATCGGCAGTCAACTGTCGATGAAGTTATATTGGTAAATTTGTGGTGTTTCCTAACAACCTTTAATGTAGGAACGACAATTTTCAATTGTGTTCCACACTGCCTTTCATCACGCCTTAGAACTTGCAATCTTGTCAACTTCTTTGGCCTACGAGGAGAGCTTATGCAAGAAAGATATACTTTTAACTTTAAAAAAAAAAAAAATGAAAAATGCTATAGTTTTACAAACTATGAGAATCAGGAACATTGAACATTACAAGATAAAAAAACTAATATTATCCAAGGGCCTATATAATGTGTTAAGTTACAATTTAGCAGTCTTCAATGTAAGTAGTAGTAACTATATCATTTAGTCGTTTGAACTAGAACTTGGAGTATTTGCTTACCTATCTATATTTTTATTTGTTTATGACTTTATTCACGTTGGTCCGTTTTGTGAGGTTTAGTGTGCTAAATTCTAATTTGATGTGTGCAATTGTTCCTTATAAAAAAAAGGAGGTAGCAATTGTAATTAGTGTCTCGTTTTTCCCCTGCACCTTCTTTACTCTTTTACACAGAAGCATGAACAAAGATTAAAGAAAGAAGTTGCATTCTCAAAGGATTTCTTACTTATGTGTTTTTTGATAGTGTATTAAAATTTAAGTGTGGCACGAAAAGGAAAATTGCTCTTCTTTCTTTTGTTTTTCCTCATTCCTCTTTTGCTTTTGTGCATACGTGAGTTAACTTATGGTGAAAAATGTCCAACGTGAGATAATTTATGTTAGATACTTTTTAGAGAATGAACAATTTTAAAAGGGTGAAATGCAATTTCCCACGAAAAGAGAGTTAGATTTCAATAATCTTTTGAGTTGGTTTATTTCACATGGCATAATCAGGTTGTTTGATCCACGTGGTTGGCCTTATGAAGTATGAATATGCAGTACGGGTCGGGTGATCGGGTCGGGTGCTATACGATACGGATGCACGAAATTATTGAAATTCAGGTTGCGATTCAGTTGAAATACACACAAACAAATTTTTTATAATAAAGCTTATACGTATGTAAAATACTTGAAAGAAATATATATTGATTATTATTTCTTAATATATAATTATAAAGATCACGATTTTTAAAAAATAGGCTAAATATGGTTTTGGTCCTTGCAAATATGTCTCGTTTTGGTTTTAGTTCCTGTAAAAAAAAATTGTTATTTTTGGTCCCTGCAAAATATTTTATTTTTGGAAATAGTCCCTGCTCCCTGCAGGGACTATTTCCAAAAACAAAATATTTGACAGGCTAACTGAAAGAAAGCCATGGTCTGAACGCCCAAAAGCCTAAGACATACTCATACCAGAAAATAAAAAATAAACAGGTCACGCCACCACAATACATTTTCAATTGCCTTCCTCATCAACACCCTTATCGTCATCCTTTTCTTCATAGTCATCCTCGTCTTTTTCCTGCCAACAAGAAATATTCTGAGTCTATCAGTTCAAAAGTTGTAGCATCATTAATTTAATATGCAAATTATGCACCATTCATTTCGTTTAAAAATGCCTTTCTTGGTACAAATACCAGTCAGTCGGATTACTTGCCCAAGTGTTTTTTATGTTATCAAACATCTTAAACATTTGTTCACTTTATTTTTTATTTTTGTATCATGAACATGATTCCAATCTATAGCTTCATGTTGTCACATGGTGACAGTGTAAACCCAAATGTTCCATATTTTTTATATTAACATTTCCACTATGTACTAGATTGGGATTGAAAATTAAAGCTCAATTCAGTCACTTCAGTTCACAATTTGCTGCGAGAAGCATGTGCAAGTGCTGAAAAATTATAAATTCAGCAAGGATCCAGTATGGATAATATCACTGCACCAAACTCTTTAACTAAAAATTATGAATTCAGAATGGGTCAAGTGGTTATCAGATCCCATACAATTGTTAAAAGCAGTAATCCCAGAACTTTTGTTAATCACCTTTATTTTTTCCAAGAAAAATGGAACTTCAATTACCTCATCATCAGCATCTTTTACATCAGGTTCCTCCTGTACATTAAAGTTAGCTACAGTTAGAAACACAATGGAAGAGAAAAAAAATTACAGTAAAATGACAAATGATTGTGAAATCTGAAAATGTATTTGGTATTCATCAAAACGAAGATACAAAAACTAAAAGTTGACTTACATTTTTTAAATAAGCAAGTGGATTTGCAAATATGTTTGCAACCTGCATTTTAGAGCGAATATTATACTAGGACTAATGTAGAATAAAAAGTACAAAATAAAGAAACTCAGATTATTCAAGAAGAGACAGGAGGAAAAATATGACAGGGATGCACATATCTAGAAACAACTTGAGCAGACCAGGAAAAAAATTATACCGCGTAATCAATGTAAGCCATATCATCTTTCTGCTCACAGTCACAGAACCAACTAAGGAACCTGCATTCATTAGAACAAGAAATTGAAGAATTTAACCATTTGTTCCATGAAGTGTTTCCAAAAGGAGCTTTAGCCTCTAACAACATGTCTCCCAAATACTAACAATTAATTGAAAATCGTGACATTTGCTTTGCCTGCTTTAGTCTGACTTGCTTAAAGTCATCATGTGGTTAGAAATTAAGTTTTACATGAAAAGGTTTTAGCAGAGTAATGCACAGCCATCTTATACATCGAGAACCTGAGCATCAGTGGCTACAAATTTTAAATTTCAAAATAAGCATGATGCTCGTTAACCTAAAACTGTAAATTGAAAAGAACTAGCTATCTAAACTATAAGTAAATTGGCACCATGTTTGACAAGTCGCAGGCGAATAGTGTGTTCTATATTTCACAATACAGTCTCAAGTTAAAAACACCAAAGAAATAATAACAGAAAAACGCTGTTTTCACTGCTCTGAGAGACAAAAAACAGATTCAAACAACGGCAATATGACTGGGCAGTTTGCTAGACACCTATTCAATATACAGTATACAGATCCAAAATTTCATTCGCTGTCTGCAAGCAGAAACATTGAAACTAATGCCTGAAGCAATATTCGGCCCTTATAGCTAATATTTTTCCAGCTTGAAATTCACCTAAAGTTGAAGGATATGCCTCACTATCTGACGATGAGAATAAACATTAAATTGAGGAAGGGAAAAGAGAAAGTGGTTGAAGTGTTCGATGATCTAGACTTGGAAGAACCAGACGAACAATTAGAAGACTGGGGATCTGGTAGAAGAAGTTGAAGGATGTGCCTCACTAACTTCCGATTAGAATAGTGATTATATAGGGAAGGGGAAGGACAACGAACAATCTTTTATGCTAAATTTTTTTTTTTTTTGTTTCCAGCAATCACTTGTCGGAATTTTAAATTATTTGATGTTTAGAACAATGGTCTTTTGAGAAAATATTACGTCACTCTTTAAATTTATGTTCAGCCAGCTTTTTTTCCTTTTTGATAGAAGCTTTTATATTTTTAATACAACATGCTTTTTTTAAACATGAGATTTTGATAGAACAATTGACTTATGTTCAACCACCATCCGATTTCAGCAATTTTTTCCCACAATGTTATCCGTTATTTATCATAGACATAGAAGAGTTTCGGCAATTCGCTATTTTCTGTGATCAGCTATTGATAACACTAATTACTGACAACAGGGGTGATTACTGTAGAGAAGTGAATTCATTGGAGCTTGCTTAGGGAGAGATAATACAGTGGAAAGTGGTGATAATAGCACTCTTCCAACACAAACTAAACTTACACATAACTGCTTAGTGGAAGACATTTCACATGGAGCAAATTTCAGATTCCATAAGTCATTATGTTTAAAAATATAAAGGTCAGCCAAGTACAAGTGACCTCATTAGAAACTAATATGCATCATGAACATGGCTTTTTTTGTTGATAGTATTTCTGTACGAAAGTTTATAATATTTATGTACGAAAAGAAGAAGAAAAATGGAAGACACAAACCTGACATCAACAGGAGCCCGATTGTTCCCTTTCTCCTCATGATCAGTGCCATCAGGTATTCCCTACGCGTGTTAAGGATTATGGTTAGTAAATTACAACAACAGGGTCTTTCACACGAGGTTGGGTCCACTATATGGATCAATCAACATAATAAAATCTAATGATTGTATTTCTAATCATATTTCAAATCGTATATTTCATACAACATTACAGGTCTTATAATTGTGGGGTAACTTTTCCTATAAGCTTGAGTGATACTTTACTATTGTGGATCACACCCAAAACATATTTCATCTACCCTGCTTGGAACTTATGATCTATATCTTATTTTATGACCAATATTTCCCCTCCTCGTCTTTAATGCATCTCATCTGGTTCGAGTTTGTTGTTCTCTTCCTCTACTTTTAGCAAGTTTAAGGTAATCCATGTCATGTAGATTCAACAAAGTTTAACATTGGCTGTCAAATAAGTAGAAATGTAGATTTGACAAAATTTTACATTGGCCGTAAAACTTATAAATGCTGATAGGGGGAGAAAAGTTAAATTCATTCCCTTACCTTGACCTCTTTCCATCTTATGGGGGTAGCAGTTATGTTGCCCACTTTCCATCTTAAGGGGTGATCCGTTGTTCCTTCTAGAAGGTAGGTAAAAATCTTTGAAAGTTTTGAATCCTCAAAATAGGGATTGGGATTGAATTTCTGAACGAAAATTGATTAGTGTTTAATTTTTGTCAGTAGAAAATCAACATTTGGTTATTCTTCACAACAAGAAATCTTCAATGAATGAGAAGTATACAACTAAACAAAAACATCTACAAAGAGGGGTTTTGGGAAGAGGGGGAAGAGAAAAGAAGGGCAACTTACAAGAGTGAATGTTGTGCATGCAGATTTGATATCCTTATGAGCTCTAATATCAAGAGAACTCAAATACTTGAATATCTATCAAATAAAGGGTTGGAAATCAATTAAAGTTTCCCAACAGGACCAGCAATCAAAGGAATTTGTTCAGAAGGCAAGTTAAAACAACAAACAGAATAACTGGGTTTTGTTTTATGTTTAGTGAATATATTAAAAGTAAAGCAGAAAAGGGTAAAAGTGATACTATTTTGATTCCATATAAAAGGGTGGAACCAGAGGGGTAACCTTGGTGCAACTGGTAAAGTTGTTGTCATGTGACTGAAAGGTCACAGGTTCAAGTCCTGGAAACAGCCTCTTGTGTAAAACAGGGTAAGGCTGCGTACAATACACCAAATGGTGGGACCCCTTCCCGGACCCTGAATATGTGGGAGCTCTAGTGCACCGGGTTGCCCTTTTTTTTTATAAAAGGGTGGAACCAAAACCATTTTGTTTTTGTCCACACATATTAGGCCCTGAGTATTTTCAGAATCATACAAAGAAACCAAATGTAACAGCAGGGAAAACTTAACATAAATAGGAAATTTTAGTGGGTGCGAGAAAAGAAGAAAAACCTTTTGATCTTCCTCATTCATAACTTTCTTGAGGGTAGGATGACGCAAAAACTGCACAACAATAACAAAGATGGAGTAAAGAAAACAGTTTTAACTATCATACTAGCAAAATTCACAAGATAGATTCAATGTGAAGAGCAAAGGGAAAACATGTAGATAGAAAATACTCACAGCATTCAACCAGAAGTTAGGAATAGATTTGATCATCTCATCCCGCTTAATGTAAACGGGATCTATAGTCTCATTTAACTTCTGCTCAATTTCACGTAGCTGATCATATTTTTTGTCATTGAGCTACACAACAACTCACAAATTCATAATCAAAACAACAATGAAATAGCAAATCCTCACTCGAGGATTAAAGTCATGGTTTATAACACAGGTTAAGGTAATTTGGGGATCAAAACATTGTGTAAGTTAATAGCTTCAGTTGAATGAATAAATGAGAAAAAAGAGTACCTCTGCAAGGTCGTCTTGGATTTTTTGCAAATTCTCGATGGAGAGGGCGAGTTGTGGGTCAACTTGTTTGGGATTTCTGGTAACTTTCTGCTTCTTTGTTCTTCTGATCTTCTTCGCGTCTGTCATGAAACATAAAATTAACTACCTTATCTAAAATAAATCATGTCATTGAGGTTATCAATCAACTACCTTTAGGCACAGCATTTAAACCATGTTGGTGGGCTAGTTTGGCCATTTTTTCGGGAAAGACTTGATTAACCACGGCATGCATCTCCTTTACATCCAAAGTATTTGATTCAATCTTTACAGCTTCCTCGGTAAGCTTCTTCAGCATGTTGTTTAAAATATTGGCCGCGAACTTCACGGCACCGATGGAGATACTTAAGTCAGGGTTCAACTTCTTATGAGCAGAATAAACTTGACGTCCAAATAGAAACCATTCAATCTTTTTGCGTGCCTTTTTCTCCATCGGTGGTTGTTCCATCGATGCTTGATCAAAGGAAAAAAAAAACTTGTGTTATTGAATGAAAATCTTTTAGTTGACTAACACACACATACGATTCTTGGTTCACTAATTATTAACAGGTAAGAAAGAACAAATATCGATTATTAAAATTAAACCCATTACTAAAACCCTATTCATCAAGAAACATAACCCAATTTTGAATTGAAGAACTACCCAAAATCCCTAAATTTTGAACGTATCAAAAAGTGAATTTCAAAAACAGAAATATAATACCTTACCCAAATGCATGCATGATGAATCATGTAATGTAAGTTATACAAAAAAAAATAGTAATAATAAAATCTCAAATCCAATATACCTAAATAATTACCTTAGTGGTTGTTACACGAGATGTGTGTTTGTGGACGGAGGGGGAGAAACGCGCTGATTGTAGTGGAAGTTTTCTGAGAATTACATATTGGGTTAGACGGAACTCTTCTTCTATACTCTCTCAAATGAAAATGGGCTCTGTGCTGTTTCTTACAGTTTCTTCTTCTTTTTTTTCTATTATTTCATGAGTACTACTTTTTACTAATTAAAACTCATGTATCCCGAATTAGATATATTCAAGAAGATAAAAAAATTATATGTATGATATCTCTAATAAAATTTATCAAGGATTATTATAGGATGAATATCTTAATAAATACACACAAATATAATAAAATATATTATATTATAAATACTCGTAAATTTATAGATGCACATACAGATAAAACTAATTGGATTTAGTAAAAATATTAACACATATAAAATAAAATTAACTTTTAGGAATTTGTGTTATTTCTGTTACATAAAATGTTAGGAATTCAATGAAAAAGTTAAGTAAAATATTTAATGGATAAGATCAAAAGTTTGTTGAGTTATTTATTCCAAATCAAATATTGATTTTAAAAAATTGAAAAATAATAAAAATAATGTAAATAAACGTGAAAATGACACGTGGGATAAAAAAATCTTACTTTATATATATACTATTTATTGATTGATTGATAATTTATAGTTGAAGAGTATCGTATGTAATTTGTTGAGATATTTCTGTTACATACAATATTAGAAAATTCAATAAAAAAGTTAAATAAAATAGTTAATAGATAAGATCAAAAGTTTGTTGAGATATTTATGCCAAATTAAATATTGATTTTGAAAAATTAAAAAAATAATAAAAATATTGCGAATAAACGTGGAAGTGACACGTGGCATAAAAAATCTTATTTTATATATATACTATTGATAATATTGTTAAAGGATAAAATAGTAAACAAAATGATTTAAATTAAGGTAAAATAGGTAATAAAAAAGACAACTCAAACTCATGTATTTTAAGCCTATTTTCTTTATATATATACAGTATAGAATATATTTCATCCCTTTTTACTAATTTTTTTTTTAATTACATCCACTAAATATTTATTTTATTTTAAGTAATTTCTTTTTATTTTTTTATTAAATTAACTATGTATGGTTTACAATTAACATATTTTGTTTCGCATAAACAATAGAACACAAATCAATCCATTATTGGTTGCAAAACTGTCCTATCAAGTCTTTTTCCAGTGTGAGTTGAACCCCTCCATATGGTTCATAAATTGCTCTTCAAGGTAGCCACTGTCGAAGGGATTGACTCATTTTGCTAAACCACTCTACCATGCAGGCTATGCTCCCTTATAGATTGTAATAGGTGATATATCCCCTTTGACGCATGCTTATGGCAACTGGTTCAAAGGGATATCACAAAACATTGTTCACAGCTCCGACGGTGGTTTTGTTTTGTTTTGGACTTTGGTGCGCGCTTTAAGGCTCATGGTCTAGGGCAATTTTGGGTTGTATATTGCTTCAATAAGTACAAGGAAAGGTCTTGGGATGATGGTGTGAGACAAGGTTAACAAATAAGGTGGTTATCAGAGTTAGGTGAGGTGGTGTGCCCAGTTTCTTCACGATGAAAGAAGTTCTCTTGAAAGAAGTTCTCTCAATCTCTTAACATTTTTTCTTGCCTCGTTTTTCATAAATAAAAAAATTAAATCAAATTCTTTGAGAACACTTCTTTAATGTAGTGCTACTTTATTCATACATATCGATCCTTGATTTTTTAAAATGGTCTTCTCGCAAATAGACGGTAAGACTAAACTCATCATATTCGTCAATTATTGTATCGGATCTTAAATTAGATAATAAAAAAGATAGTCGAAACTCATTTTTTTAAGTTTAATCTCTTTATATTTATAGTATACTAGTGTATTTATCCAACATTATTAGAGTTAGACATATAATTAAAGATGATCAAAATTTTGTATGAATGGTACAAGTAAATACAATTATATGAAAGAAATTTTTATTGGTAATTTTTATTAGATCATAATTCAAACTCCATTTCTTGTGATATTATTTTACTTCATTATTGTGTTCTCTCTCTGTTCCAGCGGGCGGTGTCCTCCTTCACCCCAATTCCTTTTAGTTTATGCTCTGATCCTTTTTGTCATTCTCTGACCGACAAGATTTGGTGACATGCACAAACCCACGGATCTGCAACGATGATGGTGATGATTGACAACAATGGCTTTAGCGGTCGTGACTGGCGAGGGAGAAAGAGGGGAAGAAGATGGTGTCTGATGCTTTTGAATCACTTCAAACTCTCGAAACTATGGTGGCTTACATTCTGTTTGATCATGATAATCTGCACAAGTGGTTGGCTGAGGTTGTGTCGCAAGATCCCTTTGATCTGGTACATCCTCCTGCAACTATTGCTAAAGACTTGCCATCGGTTCCTCGAGCCTTTACTGGTCCTGCTTCAGCTCATGTTTCTGCTTTAAGGCCACTTCTCTCTCATGTCGTTTGTAAAATGGCTCTGACCTTATTTATTTTATGTTTTCTGTTTAGGATTAAGTATTTTTTTTTTGTTGAACCATCAAATATGTACTTGATCATCTTGATGTATCATGAACTTCAGATGAATGAAAAATATTCTAGTTCAACAAAAATATTATCTTATGTTGTGTTAAGTTACTTCATTATTAAAATCCTAAAATTGGGGGGAGCTCTTAACATAAAATTATCCACACAAAACTGCTTTTAATAATGAATGGTAAAATTAAGAGCTAGTTTTAGATAAAATTACATTAAGTTATTGATGACAGAGCATCATGTGATATTTTAGACATGTTTTTAAGGTGAGGTTTAGTGTGGAAAATGGTACTTTTTTTCCACCATGGGAAAACTTTTTTTTAACCCTTAGATTGAGTAGTACCACCATTGTTATTATAGCCTATCCACACTATATTTTTTCACATTATCTCCAACCTTAACAACTCATTTTATTATCTTCACCTGTGAAAATTACATCTCTCAATTTATTTTTCCCTACAAAAATATTCTTGAAACAAAATAGAGAGAAATGGAGAGAAAAGAATCTAATTTGAAACCCAACTATTCATTTTCATTCGTTCATACATTTATGTGTT
This sequence comes from Medicago truncatula, assembly GCF_003473485.1. NCBI lineage: Eukaryota > Viridiplantae > Streptophyta > Magnoliopsida > Fabales > Fabaceae > Medicago > Medicago truncatula. Next base: position 55,643,955 of record NC_053045.1, on the reverse strand, counting down.
ATTCAAACAAATCATTCATCTTCACCAATTTTTTCTTCCTAAAATTTTAGATCTGAAACATCACAACAACAAGAACAGACAAGAGAAATAAAATTGTATAGGATAATCATCTTGTGAGTTTGTTTCAATAGCCGAAACAGAACAAACACAGTTGTTGGGGGTTTGTGTTGTGTGGTTCCTATAGTACGAGCTGGGAACAAAAAAGAAGCACTGTCACATATTCATTCATTGTACTTTCTAAAATTTGCATTGGCCAAGACAAGATTTTGGATAATTAATTTGATTTTGATTCTCAAGGAAATAAATTGGAGAGTTAGGATTTATTTTGATAAGCTTTTACTGAGTAACAATTATGTTAAATCATTTAATTATAGTATTTATGTTTATACTGAGATTTTATTTTAAACATATAAAATAAGATTGTAACTTGATAATCATAACTAGCAAAACTGAACAAAACTAATTCCCTAATTTAGCCGATGATTAAAGAAGAAGAAGAAGAAGAAGAAAAGGAACAAGATAAGAGTCCAAGAAATTTTCGGTGAAAGGTGTTCTAATGGAAAGATATGGAAGATGAAAGTAGTGGGTGAGAGAGAGTGGTTGGAGAAGATAGTAAAATAAAAATCTAGTGATAAGAGACTATGATAAAATTGTGTTCCTTATTTAATCTAATGGTCAAAAAAATATTTCCCATTATGGGAAAGAACTCCCCTTTCCTAGGCTAAATGCCACCTATGTTACAATAAGAGGCTAGTTGATTTATAAATCACAAAATACAAACAATTTGATGCAGTGAACTTATCAACATTAGATAACAAAATGTGTATTACCGTGATTGTTATTGATGAATTCAACTATGTTAATAATAGTTTGTTAGTTAGTAACTAACAAACTATGTTTGTTAAGAATGAAGTCCTCACATTGGATGCGAGTCTTGAACTTATGTTCTTGTATCAACTGAACCAACTGCGAAACTTGAACTCACGCTTGCGATGTATCATGTATTTGTCAACTTCTTACAAACTAAACCAACTATGGTTCAAATTTGTCTCAGTGTTTACTTGTGGTCACAATGTTACGGATGTGTATATTTGGATTCTAACTGGATGTGGACTATTGTTTGTCTATTATTATTTTTTATGTTTCCTCGGTAAAATTAATTTTGCGCTAAATTTTTGTGTTATGTATGATGTCTTGATTTGGTATGGTAATATATTAGAATTTTCTGACAACATTAGCTACAACTTTCTTCTTTTAATTAGTAGAATGAATAAAGAATTAAGGATAAAAAAGTTTTAGCTATTGTCATATCTCAATTTTTGACCTAAGGTCCCACTAACATTTGTCACTTAACACTCTGATTGATCTCTGATTTTTCAGTGAAAAATTCGGCAGGAAGGTATTTTAAAATACCTCATTTTTTATTTCGAGTCGGGCCCTGTTTTCTCTCTTTATTTTCTTTTTATTTCATTATCTAATTTCCATCTTTTATTAATTTTAATTTTAAGGTTAGTTACTATTTTATATTTAATAATTTTTATTCTCAGTTTTTGTCCAATAATGTCAATGAGTCCGATAAATTCCAGCAAGGGTCCAAAAAATATTTTTTTCATACGCCTCATATTCAGGCAGATTCATAGGGTCAAACTTTTGTTTCCAAATCCAGTAACACGGTTGCTGCCTCTGCAAGTTGTTTCCTTATTCTTTTCAACCCTAATGCTATAAAATCAAACCTGCAAAACACAGAGGACGACGAAAAAAAGCATCATTAAACCCTAGCCGCAAACCTGCATAAAACAATTTTCAAACACAAACTCCTCACAACCGATCCATACAATCCGATTCACAAGAACACGAAACCTAACCCTTCAATACAACAACGCCGAATCTGACTCAACAGCACCGAATCCGAGCCAAAGGTGCAATCGACGGATCCAGATCGAATCGAACTAACAAGTTCCAATCCAAAACATAATAAGCTGAAGTAGTATTATCGACGGATCCAGATCGAATCGAACTAACAACCCTAAGAAATGCACATAGAAGAAAATAAGAATGTTGTACCAAAAAAAAAGAATGAGGCTTGCCTCAAGTAAGTTCTTGTGATTTTTTTATCGAACAATTAGAATGCAAAGTAGATTTCATCAAACTGAATGACTCATAGTTGATACTAAATTTCAAACAACTAAAAATATCACATTCAATTTCTATAATTTTGAAACCCCTTCTATGGTTGATTCCAGTACAGGTTTGACTACTACTGACTACAATTTTGAAACCCCTCTATGGCTGATTCCAGTACAGGTTTAACTATAAAATTTGTATACGGTCACTCTATCAGACACGAATCAAATCAAAATTCTAACATCAACATTAACAAAATCTACACCAGAATCAAGATTATCACCAATTTTATAATGAAAACCTAGAATAAGACCATATGTAATAAATTTTATAGTGAAAATCTACATCAACTTTGAATAAATTGCTTCCTGATTCAGACAGCTCCTGCAAACATCCTTTAATTTTACTATCCAATAACCAAAAGAAACAAAAGCAAAAGAGTCACATTGGTAAACAAATTCTAAAAACAATGATATACAACCTGTTTAAACAAAAGAGATTCTACATTGACAAATGCACCTGTCAAAATACATAGCTTCAACATTCTTAACAATTTTGGTTGAATTAAACAGAACCTGCCGTTCTTTTTACCACTTTTTATTCTCAAAAATACCATTGTTTGTTCAATATAACAACAAAATACAAAATTCACTTAATTTAACGTTAAATCAAATGAACATATATAAACCCATATATTTGATTCTAAAATTAACAAATTAGCATACATCAGATTGAGATAGATTGAATACCTGGAGAAATGGCATTGAGCGTGTGATATAAGGTTAAGGATAACGGGAATGTAATGCATTGAAACCGCAACATAGACTATATTTGTCATTTACAATGTTACTTTTAACTTTACATCGGAACTGCTTTATACACAACCATATAAATGTGCATGGGAAATATGTAATGCTTTAAATGGCATATAGTGAAGGGATTTGAAATTTGAAAATGACATTAAGTGAGGTATTAGCAAAATTTTCCCGCTCAAAACATAGGATTAGGGTTTTAGATGTTTTGTTTATATTGTAGTTTAGGATTAGATAATATAAGGATAAGGATAAGATTGAGTTTGATAGGTTTAATTTGGTTTGAACTCGTTCATTGACAAAAATGTAACCAATTTTATTGGTTTGAATTGGTTCTTCGGATTCGCAAATCATTAGTTTGATTCTTAAAACAAGACAACCACTTGTTTATTTAATTGACCCTATTAATATGCTTTGCTTGCTTATTAAAAACAACTTTTAAGTAGACTTTTACACTATTTATTTTATGTGACTTCTACACTAATATTCAAATTATGTATGAAACCTTGACGCGTGAGTGTGTTTTAAAGTGGATCCTTTAACAATGGACATTTGACTTTATGTAATGCTAAGGCTTTTGGTTGTATTATTCATATAGTGTTTCGATTCTCTAATATATTTTTTTTAAACAGTTTTTGTGTGTTTTTGTTTTAGAGCTTCAGAGGATTAAAATAACATTTGTCTGGGATATAATTGGTTTTCACTCACTAAATTAACATATCATGTCTTGACCTGTGAACAAAAAACAAGGTTACTGAGTTTTAAAATGAGTGTTTTTTTTTATACAAAAAAATTGGATGCTCTAACAAAGGATTAATTAAAGACTCTAACCACTGCTAAGCCTAGATGTATATTTTACTGATTAGAAATTATCAGAAAAATATCATGAACATTCAAACGAAGTTCAAACTCATTTAATAATATTCAAGGTAGAGGTAGTAAGTTTGCAAAGAAAATTTTCCTTATAAAAAAATCTAAAAAAAAAACACATTTTATGGCATAAAATTCACAAATTCATGAAAGTTTTTTTTTTTTTTCCGAATGATAAATGGTAATATGTTAATTGATAGTATGTTAACTCATTTAACTAAAATCAATTGAACTACAACCCTAAACACAGACGCACACACAAATTTGTGAAAATTACTTTTTTGAATTTTGATCTATGTAGAAGTTGACTTTTCAAACAACTTGAAGCATGGATTAAGATGGATGTATTTAAAAGATAAATGATATTTGTACATCCATTTTGTAACAACTTTTGAACAACTTTCTCTCTCATACTCACATGATGTTGTTATTCTATCTCTTACTTTTTCTCTCTCCATTATTTTTAACTAATAAGAAGAAAGAAAAACAAGGTTGTCAACTAAGTTATCATTCAATGGATGTACAAATATCACTGCTCTATTTAAAAACTCAACATTTATCATTTTTATGATACATCTATGACACCTTTCAGGGTGAAGGATGTCTCCCACAATATTTTACGGAACTTTTAAGCTTATGAGTTGATTTTTCAGTTTGATTACATAATTTCATAGGATGTTAACAATTAACATGGACTTCCCCCCTTGAATTATATATTAAGTAATATTCTCATCAAAATTGTAGGGTATTAAAATGTTAAAACAAACAAGGGGAATGTTAATGAGTGTTCTTGGGGCATTGGTTAAAGTGTTAAAATTAGTAAGTTTGCATTAAAAAGTTGTGTAATTATTGATAAAAACAAAATTAAAAACTTATATTTTCAAGACAAAGTTTTTTTTTTATAAAACTAAAATGGAATTTATTAAGATAACAATAAATCTTAACCAGCACAAGGAGTGTTAGGTTAAGAGTCTTACACTAGCAACAAACAAAGGATGATGGGAAGCCCCCAATGGAAAACCCATACACCCACGAGAATAAAGAAAAATCCAAAAACCTATTGGAAATGCCTCCTAACAAAGGGCTATCTCCGAAATCAATAAATCGAAACACCAAAACAAAGCTAACACCAGGATCAACGAAACATATACAAAAACCTCAAGCATCGCCACAACTGCCACAAAAACAACTTCTACCACCCACATTCTGCTGCTCGCACACAACTCCTGAACGCCAACTTAAAAACCTACACCACAACCAACAACCTTTGAAAAACAGTCGGGAAAAAAACCTCAAACACCACCATTAGCTCTCCTAAGCACCTTCACCCAAAACACATCTCATAAACAACCGCAAAAGCCAACCAAAAATCCTTGTACCATCACCAAAAACCACCACAAAAATCAACACCATTACCATCACCGTCACCAAAACTACCATTGACCACCACAAAAATCACTATTAACCCTCACCTAAAAGCAACACCAGCCACCACGAGCAGTACCACCCAAAACCACCACAAACATCACCACCAAAAACCACCACGAGCCTTACCACAAAAGATCCAAAATCAGCAACACCAAGAAAACCACCATGAAGTACCACAAACGAACACAACCAAAGATCCATCGAAACCATATAAGTTCATAAGCGAACCTAGATATGATTCATCACCACCATTGTGACTGATCCATCACCACCTATGTTGCGAGCAAACATAACCTCCACCACAACATAGAGAGAAAACAAATCAAATAGTCTGAGACCCATGAAAACCAAACAACCACCGACAAGCATCCAACGACACACCACAAAATCTACCAACGTCTCAGCCAAATGAAACAAATAAAAAACACCAAAAACACAAACCAACCTTTACGACGACAAAGAGAAACCGCACGTCGGAAAGGTATTGTGGTGCGGAGGACAAAGACCCTCTTCGCACCACCATCCATTTGATCTACATGATGACGGCGGCAGATTTGGAATTTGTGTGAGAAAGAAAGGGGTACGGCGGTTCTAGTTTAGAAAGAAAGGAGTACGACGGCTCCTGACTTGCAAATATTCTCTCCCCATCCCTAATTACAAATACTCTTTGAAAGAAAAAAAATTGTTCCTTTTTCAAGACAAAGTTTCTAGTAAAAGGGTTACTTAATCAATGCCCTTAGTAGGGCTGAACAGAAATTGAGTAACCGGCCCAAACCGGCCGAACCGGATGACCTGAAGCGTGTCGGGTCGGGTCCAACAGTTTAAGCGGGTCAATCGGTTCAAAGGAAGTGGTTTGGTGTGGGTTGTAATGGTCGGTTTCGGGTGGCAATTACTAACCCAGCGAAAACCATTTCCGCCCGACAGTATACTTATCTGTTGTGTAAATGCATATGTCCAATACAGCCCAAGATGAATGGAATCCCACATTTAACCAAGGCCCATGCATATAAAACCTTAACTTAGGAAAGAAAGCCTAGTTCCTCATTCATTGGTGTTGCGCCGCTGAGACAGACTTAGAGAAATTAGGAGGGAAACCCTAGTTCCTTTCTTCCTTTCATCATTCCATATCCTCTTCCATAAACAATCTCTCCCTTCATCAATCCCATTTTCCATTAATCATCATCCCTAACCTTCAAACATCAAAAGAAAATCACAAATCAACAATGTCAAGAAGATTTTCCAACTTCCTTTTTTGTGTTACTTAAACCCAAATCTCAATCAACTTTCTAAGATCTCTGAATGGTTTTTATTACCTCATGAATTGAAAGGGTTTGATGATTTATTGCTGACGATTCTTTTGCAAATCGATGTTTCTCTATGTTTCAGGCACAAATTCAAGGATTTTTTTACCTTTAAGATCCAAGGTGAGGGGTTGTTATATGTTGATGTTTAGAATCCTTTCTCGTTTAAGAATAAATGACTTTTTTTTTTACTAATTTTTTCCTTTTTCTTTCTACTTGTATATATTTATGTTCATTGGCACTTACTTGAAATGATGGAGGCTGATGAAGAAAAATATGCAATTTGCCATGAAAAATAGTGAGGTGAAATATTTGTTTTTATTTTTGTTGATTAATTGTGTTTCTCTAAATGTGTATTTTTTGTGTGTATCTTTTTGTGGTTAGTAATTTTGTTTCCTATGATTGACATGTATGCTTTTAATTGTCATGTAATGTTTTTTTTTTTTTTTTTTTTTTGTAATGACTATGATGCTGAATATGTTTAATCTAGTTCTTGTAAAATTGTTTATTCATTAAATGTTGTCTATTTGTTGAAGAGTTGGCCGAATGTGTATGCAAACATGTATTTAAAGTTTATCCAAATTGTAATGACTTTCTTTTTTCTTCTGTGTACAGGTTTATGTGAGTTTGAGTTTATTTTTTGTTCTCTTCTCTTTTTCAAATTGTATCAATTTATTCAAACATATCTGCAAGTTGATGTAAAGAACTCATAAATCAATCTAGTTTGTAATAGACCGACACAACCCACCTGATCGACCGCCTTATCCGATAAAACCGTAACCGATCAAACCGAGTCTCAAAATGGGCGTAAGTGGCTCATGGAATTGCAACCGTGGTTTCATGTGGTTTTAGGTTTTCGGACCGATTTCCGACCGAAACCGACCGATGTCCAGCCCTAGCCCTTAGAACACTGGTTAGCATGACCGAACAAATAATAATACCATCTCAAATAATACTCCATCCGTCCCAAATTATAAGCAAAAAACACACATTTTCTTTGTCCCAAATTATAAGCAAAAAAGACCAACTTTTATTACATTTAATTATGTTGTTTCAAAAAATTATCTTTTCCAAAGGAAAATTAAATACAAAGTGCATTTGATTTGCTCTCTCTTTCATTTTCTCAATAACCAACAACCAATGAAAATTGTTTTTACTTCTTCCTATAAAACTTATTTCAAAGATAACACAAAAAACTATATTACAAACTACTATGTTTTACTTTTCGTGTGATTTTTTTTCTCTCCTTATAATATGGGATGGCGGGAGTAGTAATACCTAAACTAAGCATTATAGAATACAATTTTGTTTATAATTGGTTGATGAAATGACCTCTCACCAAGTACCCTCCCCACTCACTTTTTCCTTTCTCCCCTTAAAATACCATTTGAAGAGAAACCCACATGTTACATGTCCATTTGGTAACCCATATAGGAATCTATCTATATTTCACCTCAATGCCTAGAGAGAGAACGAGTGATGGGATTGCAAATGTAATCAAATATGTTCTTGACCATCTTTCTACTAGTTTTGACCAAACAATGATATATGATATGACCCTAAACCTAAATTGTCTAATTAGTGTAACTTAATTGACGCTTAATTATAAGCATCTTCGAGATAGCTTACATATTGCAAATTCACCTTTTTGGATATCTTGTGCAAATGTGCCATTTGCAACTAACATGTGAAGAAGAGGAAAGTGAAAGCATTGTATGGAAAATGGAAATCCCTTATGTTTATTCCGTATCCGATAAGGATTTGTATGTTGTTTGTATTGCACGTCTTATAGTAAAATGCTTATCTTTTCTCCTTTATGAAATCACGATTTTATTTAGCTTTTGCCATCGATAGCGTAGTTAAAATAAATTAAAAATAATCCTTCTAGAAACCGAAATCAGCATATTATAAATCAATTGTTCTAGTTTTTCCTTCTTATCACCATTCTTTTTTGTAAGAAACATATATTCGAAAGGAGCACCAGGCCTCCAACCCTTGCACAAATGATCATCACGAATCTTAGAACAGGGTAACATGATGCATTCAAGAGATATGATAATTGTTCACCTCATATCTACATCAATGCATTCCCATGTTTAAGTCTAAACCTTTACAATTTTGTTCTTTGTAAAATGAGTCTTATTTGTTGAGTTTTGACTCAAAATTTGACGTATGTGTTTCAGCAAAATTGTGGCACGATTTTGAATCAATAATTTGGAGGTTTGTCATGGCAAAAATCGTGGCACAGGAGGATAAAATTGTTGCACTATTTTGGATAACGTTTAGTACTATATTGTGTACTAACGTGAAATCGTGGTACGATTGGTGCAAATCGTGACACTATTTGAAAGGATCTTAAACACTATTTAAGCATTCTTTGACTCATTGATTGTGTAAGCTTGTGGAATCTCATGGAAACCAAATGAGTGAACTTTTAGGGTACTTAAACACTAAAGGTTGAAGGTCTTCGGGTGAAGTTCAAAGCTTCAAGATATGAATCTTGGTGAACCAAAAGAGTGGACTCTTGGGAAATGATTGATGTCTTTTGAGGAAATGTGCATAGGGTTGGGAAACACATGAGTAAAGTTGAAAAGACCAAAAAAATTATGATTTCATGAGTCAGAGTTCTATCAAAAATATATATAAGTCACTCTTCTTTTTCTCACGTGGACATAAGAGTAATTGAGAAAACTTTATTCTTTAAAATATGATTGATATGTTAAATGTGAGAATGCAATTCAAGATTTCCAAAATATCCTAAAAAAGATTCGTCTAATTACCTATTTTCATTTGTTTTACATAGATTGACGAGGACGAATCAAACCTAAAACTTAGTATATCCAATCGCACTTAAAAAAAATGTGCAACCATTATCATCATGTGTTCTTCATCTTCATTTTATTATCCAAGTTATTGCAACATTCCCCCAACACAAAATTTCACATAAACTATGACAACATTAGCTCATGATCATAGAAGAATTACCTTGTATATTGTTTTACCCAATTTAAAATTTAACGTGTGTTTGATTTCAATTCTAGAGAGTCAAAAGTGATTATATAGGTTTTAGAATTGATTTTATGATGTTTAGATGATTTAAAGTAGAATTGATTTTTCTTGTAGAATTGATTTTACTTGAAGTTACAATTTATAGCTTTTGCCTTCTACAATGAATTCTAGCCTTAAATTTATTGTTAAATCCACTTTTATAGAAAAACATCCAAACATAGATCACTTTACATTTATTAAAAATCAATTTTGCAGAATCAACTCATTCAAAATCAATTCTTATAAAAACTTAACCAAACACATTCTTAAATATTCTCAAAAATGATTATAGAGAGAGCACCTAAAACTATTTTGGTGGTTAACTCTTTCAAAATGTGTGATATGAATGAATAATTGTGGTGAAAGACATGAGTGGTATCTAGTAACAAATGCAAAAACTTTTATTAGACAAACATGAGCTTTATTATCATGTTTTTTTGGTAAATTGGAGCAAACAAAGAGGTTAGAAAAAGAAAGAGAAAGTGTTGAATTCCCATCCCCACAGCACAAAAAGGTGGTAGCAAAAAAGTTCTTTTTGTACACACTGCGATGATGGTGATCATGATGCCTCCTACCTGCTGCAATCTCATACACCATCATCACTCTCTCTTCTCCCTTTTCACTCACGCTTACTCTCTCTTCTGCAAATCCAACAACAACATGACAACAAACTTCTGAAACATGTCAACAAACCAACCAAAACCCAACAACAACAACAAGAAAAACAGCATGGAGATGGATAACAATAAGTGTGGATGTTGGTCTGTCCTTAAACGTGGTGTTTGTAAACCCTCTGCTTCTAGACACTCTCCTAACACTATCCCTCGTACTAGTGTCGTTCATGATGCAGGTTTTTTTTTCTTTCTTTCTTTCATGGTGTTTTTGTTCTTGTTGAATATTATGGATGGATGAGTATAATGTCAAAAATGTTTCACCTGTCTCTTTACGTTTATTCCTCGGATTAGGCATGTTTCTGGGTCCGATACAGATTGTGTCTGATACCGACACGTATGATTACATTAAATTATGTCATTTCTCAAATTATTGACGTGACTGTGTCTGGTCTCTGGTGTCCGTATCTGAGTTTGTGCTTAATAGCTCTTTATCTGTTCCATGCATCAGATTTTGATTCTGGGTTTGCTTAAATTCATCATGGAATATTTAGGGGAAGCTTTTTTTTTATGTATTGTATGTGTGTGTGGCAAGCATGTTTTTTTGGAGTTCAATTATGATGTGGGTTGTCAAAAAGATGATATTTTTATGCTTTCTAGCCATGCTTTCCCCGAACCTTTTTTCACATGCTCACCAAAAGCATACCTAACTGCATAATCCTTTTGAAGGAACATAGGTCATACAGAGGAAAAATACTCCCTCTTGTAAAATTTATAAGGATTTTAATTTAACATTCTAACAGGGACTGGGAGTGAAAAAAAAATCTGATTTTTTCTTTTCAATTCTGAGGAATTTTTCAAGATTTCCTTGATTATCATCTTTCTTTTACCTGAAGTGGTTGAAATTGTGTTTTTTTTTTCTTGTAAAAAAGTTATCAGATCCAAAACTAAAGCTAAACATTAGATATGTAGTTGGTTGAGAATTTGTTTAACTGATTTCTAGTACATAGATAGTTAGATTAATTATCCTTGTTATCTTCTTCATTTTCATATGGACTCTCGTATATATAAATAGAGTCTCATGTACCACCAGGGTTTAGTACAACAGTGTGTGGGTGTTGTTAACTCTAGGGTACCAAGTTTGATTCCTACTCGTTAAAAAAAAGTCTTTTGTATTCATTTATTGATCAAGTTATCAATAACTGAGATATTTCAGCAATACTAAATGCAAATATAATATGTTTATACTTTGTTGTACAAAAAGTTGAACATTTTAAGATGGAAGCATTCACAATCTTAACATTTATTGATACAGCAACGGAGACACGATACCTGAATGCTAGCAATCGAGAACTGTGTCCTCCAAATGAAGCTAGAATCTCTTCTGATAATCCCGATCCTCCACCTCAGGAAAATAAGGCTCCATGTCAGCTTCTTCAATTCACATTTCAAGAGCTGAAATCTGCAACTGGAAATTTCAGACCTGATAGCATTCTTGGGGAGGGTGGCTTTGGATATGTGTTCAAAGGATGGATTGAGGAAGGTGGAACTGCCCCGGCAAAACCTGGTTCAGGAGTTACCGTAGCTGTCAAAAGCTTGAAGCCAGATGGTCTTCAGGGCCATAGAGAATGGGTGGTTAGTAAAATATATGGCTTTGGGTTAGTAGATTGATGTCATATAGAAATTGTGTAGGACATGGTGGAGATTAGCATGTAACGTTGCACTTTGTTTATTGCAGGCTGAAGTCGATTTTCTTGGACAGCTTCACCATCCTAACCTTGTGAAACTTATTGGTTACTGCATTGAAGATGATCAGCGGCTTCTTGTTTACGAGTTTATGACTCGTGGAAGTCTAGAAAATCATCTTTTCAGAAGTGAGTTTTCTCTTTAACTTGTGATATAAGAATTATATGGAATGTCTGTCTTATGTTATAAAGATTTCTAAGATTCTAGCACAAATCATTTCCTTTTTTGCTCAAAGAATAAACCAAAACCACTGAATTGTTACAAAGTGGTCTGGTTTGTTTAATGTATAACTTTATGCAACAAGCTTTGTGTATGTCTTTCTTGATAAAAATATGTTCTAAATTGCCTTTTCCTCTTATTATTGGAACTATTCGTTGGAGCAATCAACGATGGTTTGTTGATAACAAACATGAAATGATTGCAAGTTGCTGTTCAATTTTGCTTTCTTTCCTCTGTCTCACAATAAGAATGCTGATGCTGCCTAATTTTTGAAGGAACTGTACCTCTTCCATGGTCCAACAGGGTGAAGATTGCACTTGGTGCTGCTAAAGGATTGGCTTTCCTCCATAATGGTCCAGAACCAGTCATCTATAGAGATTTCAAAACATCAAACATTCTGCTTGATACGGTATGCGCTATAATAAGCGATATCAGGTCTTTTAGGAAGAAAGCTTTCTCTAACTTTTTCTCTTTTTTTTGGTTAGCTTCTAATGTATAGTGTTTTATAGGAGTATACCGCAAAGCTTTCAGATTTCGGTCTAGCAAAAGCAGGACCTCAAGGAGACAAGACACATGTTTCAACCAGAGTTGTTGGAACTTATGGTTATGCTGCTCCAGAATATGTCATGACAGGTAAAAATGTAGGAGTAAACAGCTTGAAAGGACAAGAAAAAAGTAAATGAACATTTTAGTCCTTAAAATTGTAAGAGTCGTGAATTTGGTCCCTCTGATTTATGAAATAGAAATTTAGTCGCTTAAATTGTGCAATGTAACATACTGATGATTTTATACATTGATAATCTATCCAGGCACCATAAAATGCAGTAGAAACCTTTGTAAGACCAACGAGGACTAACCGATTATGTAATTCTCTGTATTTTCACCAGGACACTTAACTTCTAAGAGTGATGTTTATAGCTTCGGAGTTGTGTTACTCGAGATTTTAACAGGAAGAAGATCGATGGACAAGAAGCGTCCGAGCGGGGAACAAAATCTTGTTTCATGGGCTAGACCATATTTAGCTGACAAGCGAAAACTGTACCAACTTGTTGATCCTCGCTTGGAACTAAATTATTCTTTAAAAGCGGTGCAGAAAATTGCTCAGTTAGCTTATAGTTGCCTTAGTAGAGACCCTAAAAGCCGTCCTAACATGGACGAAGTTGTGAAGGCTCTGACACCATTGCAGGATCTTAACGACTTTGCTATCTTGTCTTATCACTCTCGGTTATCTCAGCAAGGGAGAAGAAAGAAGAAACCAGATGGAACTCCGCATATCACTTATACACATTCCAAAAGCATGAGGGCTTCACCTTTGAACACCGGCAGGCACATACGATGATTTTGTAGTGGTCCTCTTCTATGGTTGAAATGCCTCCTTTGTTGTTTGCTGTTGTTGTGTGTGGAGATGGAAATTTCAAAGCTTGCATTAAGTTTTTTTGGTGTTTAAAAACTGTTATGGCCAGGAGAATGATGGAAGAGTAATGTAATGATGTATTGATTATTTCTTTGGGCTCTTTTTATTAAAGAGCTAACAATTAATCATTATGGATAGAAACTTGACATTTGCTAAAATGATGTAATTTGAGAAGCATTGTATGTATATTGAAAGGACTCACATTACCTGAGTCAATTTCATTTGGCAGTGGAAACAACACGTTTCTACTTTAGTGGTCAGATTTATGTACTAATGTTTTGGTATTTAGTTCCATTGATTCAAATCATCCTTTTAGCATACACAATATTTGGTTATCATCTTCAAGTTATGGCTACTGAGCAAGATGTAGTACATGTTTGGATGAAAGGCGGGGATGTCAAAAGTGATTTTCTCTAGCAAACATGATTTTGGCAAAACATAAAATTAATTCTTCTTTAACTAAAATCAATTTTACAAAATTAATTCTTTTAAAACCAATTTTTATCACCTCAAAACCAAACACTAGCTGATAAAGTTGTTACATAATGCATGAGGGCATATTCTTTGTAGGCCAGTTTATTAGGCCTTATATGGCATGATCTGTCAATGTTCAGAAAAAGCCACAAGAATCAGCATATATGCTTGATACCAACAAGAGAGCAGCATATATGTATGTCTTTACGCAGAGCATAGTATCTTACTATCTGTGGTGTGCCTCTGTTAAAATCTGGCTTCAATGACAAAAAAAGAACCCGAATTTGCTTTAACTTATTCCTTTTCATTATCATATATATGGTAGCTGCAAAGTTTGTTGTTCATATTAAAGCATCAATTGTTTATAGAATCTGCTTACCATCTGTAATGGAAACTTATGCCACTTCTAGTACACCAATCATGCTAGTCTTTCATAAGGTCACACCATTCTTTTTCTTTTTTTATTGAATTCCGTAGCATGAGACTGACAAGAGATATAAGCTTTCTAATTCTTGTCAAAACAAATATTAGGCTTTTTAATTATTTATTTTTCTTCAACGAACAAAAAAAATTAATCTAACAACTAATTACTAATTTTGACCATTTAAAAGAAGTGTGCATGTAGACATTAATGTGTTCATAAACAAAAATGACTATACTTTTTACGTTGCAGTATGATAATTCTTTTGAACTTTGATTGTTAGTGGCGACAATGGAAACATATGTATCATTTTCACCCAAAGTGAGATTGTTGGTGTTGGTTGAAAATATACATGTTGAAAAAGTTGCACATTACTTAAAATTGTAAAGGACGATGGAGAGCAAGACTATATATATATATATATAAGCTCTAGTTCCTCTTTACAAAATGTATCATTTAGAAAAACTTTTAAGTTTATATTTGTATCTTTCTTTCTCTTATACTCTTGTCTTAGTGTTGCGAGGTGTAGGTTAGATATTTGCTTTGGATAATGTGGGTGTATTGCAATCGTGGGGTGGTTGTGGAAAGTCTATGTGTTGGAATAATTTTTACACATTATTCTGGGTTGAGAGTAGTCTTCAAATTTAGAGTTTTCACATCATATTATTATGTTCTTAATGAATACCTAATATATGATGATGATTAGAATAAGAATTATAAATTGCTAGAATTGATACGACAATGAAATAAAGATATGCAAAATTATAAGAACAAAATTAAAGTATAATACTAAGAAGACAATGAAGGTAAAAAATGGATAAGACAAAAATAGAGGGGGATGTCGCCACACTCAAGCTTCTAGAGAGAAGATGAATGATAAACCTTTGAGGAATGATTGTCACAAAAAAACTTGAGATTATTGATAAGATGAAAAGAAATGATCCAATCCAAAATTGAAGAGACATAATCTCACAAATACATTTTCGACCAAAATATTCACTGCCCTTCATTGGTTTAGGCGTTGCCTACTTATAGCAAAGGAATAAGCCTTGTTGGCTTACATTACAAGAGAAGAAAAGATAATCCATTTAATTAGGAATATTCTTTTCTTGCATAAGAAGTATTATTTCTTATAATCAAGTTTTGTCTTCTTTTCACTTCAAGATTTTGTCATCTTTGCTCACCAAGCTTTGTCGTCCTTAAACATGATTCAGCCCACTTTTATTTCAACAAAAAACATACCAAAGAAAGGGAACTTGGGTTGGGCAGCACATAGGTAATGATCCTAGCTCATGCTCCCCACTAATTTTTTTTTGAAAAATATAGAATGTATTAGATCATCGACTCGTGCTCCGCACGGGTCATACCAGCTAAAACATACGCAAATAAGTTAGGCATTACATAGTATGTTTATATGAATTGGTCAAATAGTTACGGTTTAAACAATGCACCTCATGGTTATTAAGACATGAAATTGCGATAAACTAAACACATGATGATCACAGTAAGTACGTATTTAATAGTTAATTGACACAATACATAAATATAAAGTATTAAACATATATTTAAGACAAACTATCAAACGTTACGAAAAGCTTCTCTATATACGACATCAAAAGTCACGTCGGTATCTTGACCATCTTCGTTTGTAATAAGCATCTTCAACCCATTTCTGGAAGTAACTCGCGAAATTTTAACTTAAAGCTGACCGTGTGAAAACATAGGACTTGGCAGATATATATCAACATTCTTTAAAGATTGTCCTTGACTCTTGTTAATAGTCATTGCGAATGAAACAACTATCAGAAACTGTCTCCGTTGAAATTTGAAAGGAGTCCTGACGTCGGAACGTGCAAGGGATAATCTTGGTATAAAAACTTTCTCGCCTATATTACTTCGAGATATGAGATTTCCTTCAAACACAAATTTACCCATCATGATTATTATTAGTCTTGTACCATTGCATAAGCGTGATCTTTGATCTATATTCCTTAACAACATCACCGGCACCCCAACCTTTAATCTGAGCTTGTGATTTGGGATAGCAGAAGCAATAACTATGTTAAGAAATTCATGTGTGTGAACATCATCAATCACATTAGCATCTTTGTTATGTGAAAGCGGTGAATCATAATTCGAATATACTTTTTCTTCACCTGGTATCAAATCTAACATATACTCGTTTATTTGATCAACAATTATATTCTATGGAGTTAAGAAGAGAGAAAAACTTGTTCAGAAAAATAAGAAGAGAGAAAAACTTGTTAAAAAAATAAGAAGAGAGAAAAATAAAATTGTCACAATAGTATAATTGTATAAATATCATTATTCATATATTAAAATATTTTGTTAAATATCATTGCGAAAGAAACAATTCACAGCAATAGTAGGAACAATCAAGAACAATAAGAAAAATATTGGACACTAAGAAAAAATTGTTTAATTTTATTTTTCAAAAATAATTTATTCTTTCTATATAGAATTAAGTGCAACAAAAAAGCAGATAGATTAACATGTTAATGTCTGTTTTTTGCTAGTTATAAAAATCATATAAACTACACCTTTGAACTATTTTTGAACGGTTCATATTAGACATACCATGTATTTAGACTCCTTTTCTTATTTTGCTTTTAACTTATGATAATATTTCACATGTACTTCCATTGATTTGATTTTTGCATAAGGTCATTATACTTAAACCATTTTATAAGAAAGTTTTTAGTTTTAGAATATCCATCTGAGGGATATGATTTTGGAATACAATCAATTTACTTTTCTACACTCAAATAAAAAATGAAATTATCTAATTCTACAAGTCAATCTTGAAATCATAAGAAATTATAGGCTATTTATATCTTATGATACATTTCACATTTTCACCAATAATCAAAGCAATGCATCAAATATATTGGAAACTACAGGAAAGGCTTACAAAGTACAGGCTACAAAGATTTCTACCAAAAATATCTGTGAAAGTAAAGCATTAGAAACTACAGGAAAGGCACACCATAACTCCACACAACACCTAAAAACACAGAAAAAACATTCTGCTAACAGGCTAAAACAATCCCAGGAACCAAAGATAAGACCAGACAGATGAGACACTCCAAAGCCTCATAAAATCAGGCTTTTTTCAAACAGCTTGGCACACGGCAATGTATGACAAAAATCACATGCAAGACTTCGCAAGATAGAATCACATTACAGCTACAGACATAACACCACCAACAAACCTGCACATTTCAATCAAAATTAGTTCAGAAACCCCACCAGCGACCTTCCTGACGTTGACGATCCTTCGTTTTCTACACAATCCGCCTCTAAGTTAGCTTCCCTTGGGAGATGGACGATTTCGACATCTTTCATAATAACTGACCAAGCTTGTCGGTGCTACTTACATTTGATACAATTCTTTCTTTGGTTGGTCCATAAGGGTGCATCCATTCCCCAACATATCCCTGGAACATAAAAATATAGCCTTAAAATGAGTATAAATTAGTCACAAAATTCATAATGCTTCAGCGAAACTTAATTCAAGATAGCAGGACAATGTTTCATCAAACAATGCTTGAGCTAAACTTAATTTAAGATAGCAGGACAATGTCCGGAAGTCCCATTACTTAATTTGCTTGAAGGTCAGTAGCTCATTATAATCAATTTCTTTGTGCAAGCTGTGATCAAGTTAATCATCATATGCAAGCTATACTAAGAGTAAGAGGTCAATTGATAAATACAAATTCAAAAATAAAATAAAATACAATATTTCAGATTCCACACTTGACCTTTGACATTAAAAACTACACAAATAATTGAACATTGCTAAACATCACTTATACTTCTTTCAAAAGAACACAAAATGAACATTATAAGGAAATAAGAATATTCTCTTATAAATCAGAACATTGCCGTATCTTTACATGATAAATAGTATCAGTTCAAATATATATATACAAATGAATCTATAAGAAAAACTATTGTAAAGAAAAACAAAAATATGTGGTAAAAATGAGATGAATTTTATATATCCTAATCAAAATACACATTCTTATGCTTAAATTGAATGAAACTTGATCACCTAAACTCAACAAACTCAAAATAGCTATGAGATGTGCTAGTAGCCATAATTTATTAATAAATGAGTCACATTGTAGCCTATATGTATTAATAACAATTTATAAATATAAGAAGTTCAAAATAAGTTACTAGAGCACAGTGTGAATTAATCATAGAACAGCAAAGATTTTGAATAGAGGAATACATAGTCACTGGAGCACCGGAGACATAAGATTCACGTTACTTAACAACAACAACAACGTATTTGGTGTATCGTCACCGGAAAATAAATAACAGAAAGTAGTTGTATCGTTGTCGAAAAATACCTAATAAGTAGAGACGTTCGCATAGATGGGCATCTCGATCTAAATCTCAACATTCAAAACACTCCAACATAATTAACACTTTAATAGGATAGGATGGTCATAATTTCTCATGTACCTTTGACTGCAAATTGAACGACCAAATAAAAATGAACGACACATAGATAAATCCAAATCAAGAACACAAATAACAAAACCCAAATTGTTTTAAAATAATCATACAAAATACATATGTAATTCAAACGGAAATAAAAAAGTTGTAGAAGTAATAGAAGAAGACATTTGAAGAATTATGAAATCAATGATCATCAAAAAACGTAGCATCAATGACATAAAAACCCCAATTCGGCTACCCAAAAACAACTACATCGCTCTTATGCACTATCCAATCTAATTATATGTATAATGCATATTCTGATGTTGTGATAGCACAAACTCCATTGCATTCTGTGAAAATAATTTCATGCTTCAAGACTCTATCATGTCTATTCTCAAAATCACATGATGACTAAAGCTACTAAAGAGAATTAAATCTAGAAGCATTGTGTCAAGGTTCCAATGATATATATGTTGAAAGGAATTTTGTATATAATGAAATGAGAAGTCCACTAAAGCTACAGACAGAACAACACAAATGAAAATTAATATGAAAACAATGGTTTAGAAATTTAGCATTAAAACCATAGAAAGAAAATAAAGAAAATTCAATGCAAAAAAAGTAACATGCACATTTCAAAACTTAAAAGAAACATATTACCAACACCGATTCCCTTGTCTCAAACCTTGAAAACAATTGATGAATGTGAAGGTCTTATTCTTCCTGATCAAGAGAATCTCAAAAACGAAAGGAAATAGCGAACAGAAATGTCAACTCCAAAAAACTCACCGAGTTTTTGAATGTTGAAGATTTGTCTCAGGATGGTGCTGTGTGTTGGACTGGATGAACTGATGAACAAATTGGATGAAAAGTTTAATTTCAGGAAGTGAACAATCCAGCAATCTCGCCTCTTGTTAAATCGGTGGTTGTTGAAGTTGAACTAAGGGTTTGGTTCTTTATAAGAGAAAGAATGGAAGATGATATCTTGGTTGAAAGTAGGAGGAGGGAGAAAGATGCGTATGAAATGGAGAGGACAAAAGGTAAAGAAAATATAAAATGAAAAGTGGAGACTATTCAATCCAATTGTTGAGCCCTGTGCAACATTACTCTTCATGCATGCGGTCACCATTTTTCAATTAATGCTACTCACTCCGTCTGTGTGAAATGGTTAAGTAGGTCAAGTATTGAAGGACGGAGGGAGTAGTTAAATAGGCCGCTGCCCTATTTTACCCTAGAACTATAACCTAGGTCGCTCTATTTAATGATGCATGTTAGCTTGTTGTGTAAGATTGGCAATGTGATTAGGAGGGAAATTATCATAGCAATTAGGGTTAAGCAATTGCTTGACTTAATTAGCTTTTAGAGTAAGTATGATATGTATCATTGTTGATTACAAATCTAATTGATTGAATGATGAAATAACAGAATAAAAAAACTTCGGATTAAATATTTTCCCTCTTAAAACTGATGCAATCCAAATAAACTGAGTAGTAGTATAATTTAGAATGGCAAGCCAATCACTGTTCTGGGCCCTGTCCAAAGTATGTGATGTCTTTATTATTATACTCCAATGCATTTCCTGCGAAAAAGCAACCCGAGTATAAACCACCACATCGTGGCAGGAAGGAAGCAGAGAAAAGTTAAAGGCAGAAAACCAGCAATAATGCTATAACCTCAGTGGTCACTTTGGTGGCAACTAAAACCATTTTCTCTATCCTTATTATATCAACATGTGCAATCCAAGATAGTGGCAAAGAAGAAGATTCAGTGGACAAACTTTTAACAGGTGGAACTCATCAAATCAGAAGTAGGTACATTATTATAAATATATAGATGGTTTTAATTAAGATCAAAACACGACCTAATATCCATATCTCAGCATGCATATAATTTTTTATTTTTTTTTAAAAAAATATATCAGGGAAAGTGAAATTATTATCTAATAAAATTGGTGCCGACGACTATTTTTCAATTGTTAATATTAATTCACATAATAGATTAATAATTAATCTTACATAATCTTTTCTTGGCCTACAAAGTGGAAGTAAGCAGAAACCAAAATGTTTGGCAAGTTACCATCAATAGAGAACATAGAATGCAAAGACCTAACACAGCAATAATCAAAACGCACGATGCATCCTCAGTTGCTATTTTGTTTGATGTTGTGGAGAGCCGAGACAAGTGACATAAAAGAAAGTCTTGATGTCGCAGTTTAAACACACTCACTCTTCATGGAAATTAAATCAATACAAATTTACGACTATGATTTCTTAAATTAAGATACATATCGTTATGCATACACACAAGCACATCTTATATTGTGTATGAGATGGCATATTGTCGCGACTAAACATGATAGCTAGCTTAGATGGAACATGTCAATTAAGACTGGTTTTTCCACATTATCACTACTGAGAAAGAAAAACATCATTTTCTTCTTTAGGAGATCTGTAAAGTGAGTGAGAGTGGAAATAAAAGGCTTTTGATATGCTGCTATTATTGGCAATAAAACGGGAACAGTGTGGAAGTTGTACAGCTAGATGAACAAAATATTCGTAGCTTACTATATATATATCTCGTCTCGATAATTAAAAAGAGCACGTACATGCATGATGATGAGGAGATTTGCTTCATAGACCCCCTTCCTGCATTGCTTAAAAATTTTAGTAAAAATACTTATTGAAAGAAACATAGCTTCCAATAGGTTCGATAACAAAAAAATATATAAAATATTGAACAATATATTTCGATAGGTTGAGCAACTAAGGAGGTTGTTAAAATAATTACCGGTGATGACAAACCATTGATGAGATGAGTTATCCATCCATTGCACTCTTTCCTTAAATCTTATCTTGGTTATCTAAAAAAAGAAGTCATAAAAGATCCACTACCCCCTTTCAAAAAAAAATAAAAAATCAACCACCCTTTATGTGATTATTTTAAAAATGTATTTTTTTTTACCAAATAAATTATTTGAAACACTACATTCAAAATTCATAAAATTAGTGTTTTTACCTATAGTTTGAATTCAGTGGCGGAGCCAGGAAATTTATGGAGCCTGGGCGAAAAATTAATCGTAAATTCACATGTGATATAATATATAAACAATCATAAATCGATTTTTTTTTTTTTTTACCTAAAAAAAATCAAAATAAATGAAGTTTATCATTTTATCAACAAAAGTA
The DNA here is from genome assembly GCF_003473485.1 of Medicago truncatula. Classification (NCBI taxonomy): domain Eukaryota; kingdom Viridiplantae; phylum Streptophyta; class Magnoliopsida; order Fabales; family Fabaceae; genus Medicago; species Medicago truncatula. Next base: position 55,621,829 of record NC_053045.1, on the reverse strand, counting down.
CAATTTAAAATAGGGTTATTAATTTAAATTAACCACGTAATATACGTGAAGTCTGAAAATTGACCCTGTAATTAAATAACATGTATTCTGACCATGTAATTCGAGATTTTTATTATTTATAACCTGTAATATACGCGAAGTCCAAAAAAGCAACTGAGAGATTGAATTTTTTCATGATTTTCCAGCGACGAGTTAAGAACGTTAAAATATGGCTTTAACAAAAAAATTATAAATTTTCGACAAACGACAAATTAATTATGAATTTTTAAAGTGTCAAAAGCTCAAAAAACAAAACAACAGAAATCTCGATCTATAAATCAAATTTTGAGCTCATTATTTGCAAAGACATCTATAAAAATACATAAAAGGGATTTGTAAAGTTTCATAGCATTTCGAAATCGTTTAAATTTATTTTGATTTTTCAACTGAAACGTGCAAAATTGAAATTTTGTTCCGCGTAAGCGTATACTCACAAGTCAAATTTAGTTCCCTAATTTTGTAGGCATGACTAGAACATGATAAGAAACATTCACAATGAAATTTTGTAAATTTTAAACGAGATACAAATTAATTATAAATTGTTTAAGAAATTCATAATTATGAGGGAATAAAAATTCATAATTAATTTATCCCTGGTCGAAGAAATTTAATTTTATGTAAAGCTATATTTTAACGTGCTAAACATGTAAGAAAAAAATAGTGAAAAAATTCAACATTTAGGTCACATGTTTAGACTACACGTATATTATAGGGTGATCAAAATTAAATAAGAAAAAATTCAAGTTACAATGTTAGAGTATATATTTTGTATTTTATTGGGTCATTTTTCAAACATAAAGTATATTAAAGAGTCAATTTGAACAATTAACCCGTTAAAATAAGAGAGATGAAACTGTCAATAGTGTGCCAAATAAAATTCCAAGACCTATTTACGTGTGACAATTTTCAAATTGCCCAAATTTTTCTTTTTATAAATGTGTTAATGAGCTTTTTGGTTGAGTCTAATGTGCAAAAATTATCGATCGAGCCCGGGCGACCGCCCGGGGTCGCTACACGGTGGAACCGCCCATGTTTGAATTCCTTCAGTGTTTTTTTTTACCTTTAGTCTTTTAATTCATCGGTAATTTGGTTGATAACTGATATCCTTTAAGTAAAACTAATTCAAAATTTAAATTTATTTTGAAATAATTAAACATAAAAGAAAGACATAACACTAAATAATTAGATGATGGATACACACTCAACTCAACTAGATTTTAGAGTGTAAAGTGTTCAATTTATTTTTTTGGGTTAATTTAGTTTTTGGTCTCTATAAATATCTGCAGTTTTGTTTTTAGTCCTTATAAAAATAAATCACACTTTTTAGTCCCTATAAAATTTTCCATTAGTGTTTTTAGTCCCTGTTAAATTAAGATTTGTTTAATTATGCTTAAAATTTTAAATTTTTTAACGATTTTTTACATACTTGTTTAAAACATTATAAAAGGTTCCGCCACAATAAATTAGCTCAAAATTTTATTTTTAGATCCAAATTTTCGTTAGTTTTATCTTGAATTTTTTGCGTTTTAAAAAAATTATATTTAATTCATTACATGTTAAAAAATTCTAATTTTTTATAAAAGAGATTATTATAATGTTCTTAACATGTTTGTTAAAAATCATTTAAAAATATAAAAGTTTAAGTATAATTAAACAAATTTCAATTTAACAGGGACCAACACATACTTTTAGTCCTTGTAAAATTAAAATTTGCTTAATTATGCTTAAACTTTTAAATTTGTAACATATTTTTCACATACTTACTTAGAATATTATACAAAGTTCCTCCGCAAAAAAGTAACTTAAAATTTTATTATTAGGTCCAAATTTTCATTAATATAATCTTGAAATTTGACTTTTAGAAAAATTCATATTTAATTCATTACAAGTTAAAAAACTAAAAAAAAAATACAAAAGAGTGTCTTACGATGTTATGAACATGTATGTAAAAAAATCTTTCAAAAATTTAGAAGTTTAAGCATAATTAAACAAATTTTAATTTAACAGGGACTAAAAACAATAGAAGTAATATTTTTTTTAATAAGAAAACTAAGAGTAATATTAAATATAATATATAAGGATAATTCATATAAATTGTTGTGTAAAGAATTTTTACACCGTCAATCAATCATAATTGATCATTAAAAACGTTTGACATTTATCATAATCACTTTTATGGTGTGTTTGGTTAAGAGAAGAAGTTGAGAAGAGAGAAATAAGTGAGAGAGAATGAGAGAAATGAGAAATTGAGTAGATTTGGTGTATTGTTTGGTATAAGAGAGAGAGAGAGATGAAAGAAATAAAAGAGAGAGAAGTGTTGATTATATATAAAAAGTACTATAATACCCTCATCCATTAAATTCAATTTTATATGTATATGAATTTATTTATTAATTTAGTAAATTGCTCCAATTATTTTTAATTGGTTTAATTAACAAGATTGATTTAAATTAGTATTATACTATTATTTTCATCTTGATATTGCTGCAATGAGTACACCATATCCACTTCGTTTTTTTTTTTTTCTTATAAAAAATAAATGGAGCCACTTTCCCTGCATGAGACAAAAGCATAAAAAGGGCAGGAAGGGAAAAACAATATTACAGCTCAACTGATAAAATATTAAAATTGTTAGGTTGAACACCATGACGGGGTTCGAACTCAGGTGCCTCCACATGTATGTGTGAGTTTTCGTCTATCTACAAAAAAAAAAAAAACATTAACTATCGCAAATATACCCATCAGAGTTACCCCTCGTAGTAGGGTTGTTCAAATCAAAACCGATCCAAAATAAAACCGCAAACCGATCCAAAAAAACCGAAAACCGCAAAAAACCGAATATTTTTGGATGTGTTTGGATGTTGTTTTGGAAAAACCGCTATGATTGGTTCGGATTTCGGATCACCTTTTTAAAACCGAACCGAACCGAACCGAACCGCAAAAGTAGATTTTAATTCTTATTTATTATTTTATTAGTATTATATATTGCATTAATTTAATCTATATTATTACTACTTCATCTATTTCAAATATAATCAATCATTTTCATTGTGTAAAGTCAATTTTTTTAATACATTTCTTGTCAAAAAAAACTTTTTTAATACATTTGTGTTATATTTTGTATCAAACTTATTATTTTTCTATGCATGTGTCATATTACTTAAGATAAAATAAAAATTAAATGTTGCACTTTGGATGTCCAAAAACCGATCCAAAATAAACCGCATATATTTGGATCGGATCGGATCGGATTTTTTTAGAATAATCATCCAAACCGAACCGAACCGCGCATGATTTTTATTTTGGATCGGTTCACTTTTCCTCTCAAAACCGATCCAAACCGGACCGCGAACACCCCTACCTCGTAGGATCAAACATTTAGGGTCTGTTTGGTTCGGGATTTTCAGACGGAAGGAGAGGGATAATTTTAAATTTTTTGTGTTTGGTTCAATTTTTAGAAGAGGAGGGAAGGAAAAGGAAGGGGAGCAAAATCCCTCGTAAACTCATTTATTGCTTCCCCTCAAATTGGAGTTTTTTTGAAGGGGAGGGGAGACAAGGAGAGATGAATTGATACAATTTTAATTATATTGACATAATTATCCTCATATTTATTTTAAAATAGAAAAGTCGTCCTTATTAAAAATTTAAAGCTTATTAATTTATGTTTCAACGTATTCTTAATGCCTGGACTTTAATTTGTTGCTAACTTTTTTTTTCTTCAATTTATTTGCTACGTATTCTTTTCTTTTTCATATTTTATTGAGATTTTTTTATTTCTTATTTTTTATTGTATGTACGTATTCTAGTCTTAATTTTTTATTTCAACATATTTGGTTTTTACATATTTATATAGAACTTAATTTAGTAAATATTAGATGGATTATCAAGATAAAAAATGATTAGATGGATTATCAAGATAAAAAAAAATGATTATCAGTAAAAAATTCAAATAATTTTATATTTTTCTCTTATATTTTTGAATGTATTTTTTCACAAGCAATATTTATGACTTTCAATATTTTGTTACAACTTTTTTGTTTGATTATTTATGGAGATTTTTTGGTTATTGAATTTTCATGTTAAATTTTTTATAAAGTGAATAATTTTAAAATCATAAGATAGTTTTAAGGATTAGAGGGATAAAAAAGTAATTTGGTGTTAAAATCCTTCACCTCCCCTTGTGAACCAAACATACATTTAATTAAAATCTCTCCCCTCTCTTTCCCTTCCCTCTTTTGAACCAAACACATATTTAATTAATATATCTCCCCTCCCTTCTTTAAAATACCTCCCCACCGTTGAACCAAACGGATCCTTACTGATTAGGTTAAAGTTAAGTTTGGTATCTCTAAGAGGAGCTTTGCGTGCACACGTGACACATTATTTCTATGATGATTTGCATCCCACAAAAACAACAAATTCTTTACTTTCTCAAATAGAATTTTCTCAATGAGCTCTAACAAAACAGATATTTTGTTCATTTGAGTTAAACACTTTAAAGTTGATCAAACAACAAACAGCAATATAGGGTTCCTTTCTTTAACAGTAACTTTATATAGGTGGAAGAATATTCATGTATCAAGTACACTACTTCCTTCACAATGTCACACAAATGTCTGAGTCTAGGTACTTAAAAAGTTAATGAAGAAATTAAAATCTCTTTAGAAATACATATAAAAAATTCTCATGAAAGATGAGATTCATGAAGAAATAAAAATGTATTTGTCAACCTTTCCCTATATTCCAACTACCATACTTTTCGATATTAGACCAAATTAAAATATCCATCAACCAAACTAATTAATATTTTTGAGAAGATATTCTTAGAGGTGTCCCAATATCTCCTAATAAAAATGAGATTCATGAAGATTCATGAAAGATGAGATTCATGAAGAAATAAAAATGTATTTGTCAACCTTTCCCTATATTCCAACTACCATACTTTTCGATATTAGACCAAATTAAAATATCCATCAACCAAACTAATTAATATTTTGAGAAGATATTCTTAGAGTGTCAATATCTATATGAAGAAAAGAAACTCCATATATAATTCATATTAAAATTGAAAGGTATAAGAGTAGTTTTTTGGTTGGAGTAGTAGTTAATTAACGAATAAATTGATAAAAATAAAAAACTAAATTTCAGCCAACATAATACTATTATACTAACAAATGTCAGCCAACATTACACCAATTAAATAATTAGAATAAAGAAGGTAAAATGATACATATATGGTATATGCATGCCTAGCAACAAAACTGATATCGTATATCATCAATAAATTTTACTTAAAAATAAAATAAAATAAAAAAACTTATAGCACTTATCTCATTCAACTTTTGTCCCATTCCTTAGTTAGTGTAACCTAGAAGAAATTACAAGGTCGAATACACATATGTAATAATATTGGTTCGACAGTTCATATCCAAAATCAAACCAGAAAAACCAGAGAAAAGATTAAATAAACATACGTATATAAATATACTAACCTGTACATGTACGTACCATCAGAAAGAAAGTGACATAAATATAGTCATTTATTGCAATTCCTATTGCACTTTTGCTTCCATTGGTTTGCTTGTGGCAGAAACTATTTGGAACTCAAGATTGGACCAACAAAGAAATAATGTTAGTCATGATAAGACCTATCAACATATTGAGAATATGCTCATAAGAGAATCTAATGAGTTGTGATGAGTTGGAAAGAGGATCAATAATAAAAGTGATATTGGCGCGGCTCAATCTGAGATCGTATTTTACAACTCTATACATGTAAATCCGTCTTCGGATTGAACCTCACCAACATCGCTTTTTTCGGCTTCCCAAACACCATCATCAATAATATTCTCTTACATAAGATCAAAAAAGCTTAATTGCAAATTTGCAAGCAAGCACAGAAGAAAAGTTGATATATGATATAAATATCGATAATATTCACTTATTCAACCATATGGATAATATATATATATATATGATTTGATCAAGATGGAATCATATTGTTCAACTACATAGAAAATTTCAAGTGGTTTTCATTGCTAGCTAGCTCTCTAATTGACTATCTACCAAAAAGGGAAGAAAAAGGCATTTCAACATTAAACAATTATTTTCCATTGTATGGTCCCATTATGTACCTACCTAATCACAATTATTAACACCATGGTGGAGCTGAAGAAGAGGGTGAAATGATCGATCTAACTAAGCTATAAGTTGGTGATAATTAGGAACATCACTATATGCTAGCTAACCACACATTAATTCAATTTAATTAAAATTCTCTATAATTAATTGATGGGAGTCACTATCATTTATAATGCATTCATCAGGTGGAACTATATATGTGGTAGCAGCATGCCTAAATGGAAATTAGTAAAGTGGAAAAAGCAAAAAACCGATAAATAAATAGATTTATATTCCTAGCAAAATTAAGTGGATTCTCCACATACTAATTCACGGGGATATCAAATTCTGGGAAATAGACAAAAAGACAGAAACATGAGTTGTTTTGCCTTTGTAAATTTTGTCGTATAACATTATTGTAGTTGCAATCACACTAACACAATTCTCAACTTTATTTTCAAAAACATGAGTGCAACTAATAAACTAGATGCTAGATAGGTTCAAAACCAAAAAAGGTCTTAATAAATAGACCACATAAATATAATGTAAGACATATTAATAATGGCTTGAAAAATAAGGAGGAATATATGGTTAATTATTGATGACATATAGTGTGACAAAATAAAATGATACAAAGGAAGTGAAGGTAATTAGAAGAAGATGTGATTGAGGATAGGAATTGTGGAGAAGAATAGAATGCATGTATATAGTAGTAGGTTTTGCCTCGGGATGAGAATTAAGATGAAGAAGGTGTGAGTGGAATGATGTCAAAGGGGAGCAAACACTTACTTTAGGGTTTGTCATGCTTAATTTGTACTCAATAAAAATCAACCCCTTGTGTCTTTGCGCATGCACCTGAAATATTCTTCACACACACACAAATATGAAACATATCCCAAACAAACTCCTTTAATTGTGTACTGCTACCTTTTCTTTCTAGCTAGCATTAATTATTGTTTTTAACTAGGACCCTTTTTAGATCATGCTTATGTACTCCATTTGATTATGCTTTTGGTAATTAAGAGAGAATACGTTAGTTGGCTTATATGTGTGCATGCCTTGGCTTTAAGAACAAAATCATGGTTTTCTCAAAATTCCTATTGGAGGGTTTGTAAAATATTTAGACACTTGGCCCCCTTATCTCTCTTTTTAAGGAGGAAAAGGTGACATACAAAAGCAATACAATTAACCACCAACATATATATAATTGTGTGACTAATCTCACATTTTTTATTTTCTTAAAAATAATGTGTATTTACATATGTTAATGAATAAATTAGAGTAAGTTGTGTTTGCATGGAAGTAGTTAAATATATGCATGTGTGTTAGTGTTAATTAAGTAAGAAGTAGTAGTAATATGAAGTAAATAAAAGTGATTTGGTCAAAGTGTGTACATGTTGGTGATATAGAGATTGGGAACATGGTGCAGAATGTCAGTGAAGGATATAGTAGTATTTAGTGTTGGAAGAAGTTTCTAAACGTATAGAGTTGTTTTGTTTCACTCAAAGAAAGACACAAACACAATAACAAAGACACAAAAAATAGGCAAAATAACTAACAATCAAAAGCCCGCGGGGACACCGGCGCCAAAGAGGGCCCTGCCTTGAATGTGCAATGGGAGACACTCTCCTTGGGTTTTGCTAATTACTACTACTCCACTCACTAGTTTTCATTTTTTCTTTGCTTTCTAGGAGTAATATTCTTCTTCTTCTTCTTTGAAGGTTTTTGGGAAGTGGAAAAGACTCTTTTTGTATCTCTCTTTCATGATTTGTGGCGATAAGTTCGCATGCCACTACCCAAACATATTCCCCCACGCCTTAAACCATTCTCATTTCACATTTCTTTCATCACCAGATCCTAGGACTTTCCCATTCCACCACTTCTTCTCTTTTACTTACTTTGGATCAGGAATGGTCAAAAGCATGTTTATCAGTATCTAGTACTACTACTTATGATGCATGCGAGTTGCATCTCCCTTCTATATCAATATGACAAATGTTTAGGTGACTTAAGGAAATTCAACAAAGTTATGGTTAGATGGACTTAGAGAACATTGACAAATTACTTACATATATTATTTATACAACGAGATTGTCACATTAGCATCATAATTTGAACTTAGAACATTGTAAAATTCGTGTTGAATTTTTACCAATTAGACCAACCTACTTTGACAAAAGTTATCTTTTGTTGCTTGACTTATGACTTGATTTCGAATTTTTACCAATTCAACAAAGTTATCTTTTGTTGTTTGACTTTTGACTTGATTTCGAATTATTCTCAGGTTAGTAGATAAAATCACGATATACTTCCTCCGCTCACCTATATGCAAAACACTATTTTTTCGGTTAAATAAATACCTAATGTGTTTAGTATATGTTATAGACCAAATACATTAGGTATTCAATAAATCTAAAAAGTAGTTTTTTACTTATAAATATGATTGGAAGAGGAAGTGTTTGCTTATATTGGTCAAAAGTTACACGAACTCTTTAGTCTTAGGTTAAGGGCTTTCATTCTTAACACGCTTGATTAATACTTATATATTCGTATTCTGGCTAGGTTCATGCATGGTTTGAATTAGTGTAGCAAAAGTGCAGGGGAAAAACATAAATTCTCAATGGTCAGAGGGGTCAGAGAATATGATGTGGTCTTTAAAGTATGTCTGATCAAATGAATCAAAAGGGTCCTGAAGGTGGATATTGGACAAGGACACCTATGTTTCTTAATTTAACTAAGGCATTTAAAAGTTTAGTGGGGTCGTGTTGGCCCTCTTCCAATCAAGAAAGTTAACATGCTTTCCTAAGTATTCCTTTTCAAGAGAATATTTCAATGACTAAGTTTTTAATTTCTTTCTTTTAGTATACTTTTTTTTTTAATATTTCCTAATTCTATTGTCTTTTTTTGTTATAATGTTGTTGTATTCAAACTTGATTACTTCTGTAACTTATTATTAGTGTTACTCTTTTTAATCGCCAAAAATTATCTAGAAAAACGACTACAATATCCGCTATAAAGAAAATATAACAAGTAAAAAAAAACTCATGAGTGAGCAAAGAGAGTCACCCCGCCCATCAAAACCTATGAAAATATATAATCACATAGGCGTAACGAGACCCATAGGCCACCAAGAGAGCAATCATATGGAAGTTTGGATCATGTTGCACCGACACTTTGGATCGAAAACGTGTTCTGGTAGACCGACATCAATACAACACTGACACTTGTGATTACATTAAATTATGTCATTTTTTAAATAATTGATCAGTGTCGGCGTATCTGTGTCGTGTTTGTGTTTGGGCTGTATAGGTTTCGACCATCTACTTGTAAGAAGAACACAATTAGGATCTCAATGTTTTGCTAAAAGAAATTATTTTAAGAGGACAATTGATATCCACCACTTCTCAACATAGAGATTCTTAGCAGAGAAAATAGTGTTGAATAGTGTCGTTTCATATAGACACATGACAATATGTCAAGTCGTTGATTATATTATGACAGTCGATTAAGTGCTTGTTTGGTTTAACGGTGGTTTTTAAAGAATTACGGTGGATTTTCACGTTTTCACAAAATCTTACTTTTGTAACTTCAGGATTTCCATGTCCAGCTTGCCTCTAGACGTGATATTTGCCCTGCAAAAGTTAATCCAAACATATATGCTAAAGGAGTAAAATTTGAAATAACCCAAAGGGTATTGGGAAAAACCCATGTCCCACATCGGATAGATAAGACTCTTGATAGGAGTTTATATAAAGGAGGCAATCCTCAACTTAAGAACTGGTTTTTAAGGATGAGTTAGGCCTCCAATTTCATTATAGTATCAGAGCCTGTCGATTTCAAGGGCCACCTACCAAATCACGTACCAAGCCCAAAGAGTGTTGTTGGGCGTGACGGGGGTGTATTAGGAAAAACGAGACAATCCTCAACTTATGAACCGGTTTTTAAGGATGAGTTAAGCCTCCGATTTCATTATGCATTTATCTTCAAATTAATTTTTAGAATTTAAAAAACATGATCCACTTTTAATTGAATAAATTATGGACAAAGCATGTGTACGAGGAAAAGTGTAACTTATCTTATGGTAGAAAGAAATAGCAAAATCTTGGAGGTTCAATTCCATGAAATAAGGGAAGAGAATATTCAAGAGAAAGAATCGAGAAACAAAAAGGTAAAAAAGTAATAAAGTAGTTACTGTGACGGGGTATATGTTTCAGTTATGCATGGCAATCAAGTCGATTGAGATTGTCTGTTTCTGAAGACAATAAAGACACAAACTCCGTTTGCTTCCTCTTCTATGTCTCTCTGTCTATTTTTGTCTTCATGCATAAATAAACTCTGTTCACATCTCACATAAAATAAAAGACCAAACCAAACTCCATATATATAACTTCTTCTATAAACCAAAATGTTCATGAGAAATTAAACCAGCTTGAGTCCATCGGATCAATCAGCCCAAAGCCCTGCTTCAAGAATTGAAGAGAAATTATCAAATTACAAGCTAGGGCAATACTGAAATTACCATCATTGTTCCTCAGAATACCTCCACAATCAGTACTTGAAAATATTGCCAAATATATGATAGTGATGTATATGTATGCATGTGCCCTTGTCGCTCTTTGGTATCACATATGA